>NC_142931.1:8754790-8759790 GCF_046866305.1 Octopus bimaculoides | reverse complement strand
AATGTAATGCTTGCGTTACTTAAATAAATGGAGTAGCATGAAACGTGCGTACTGCAGTCATCTTTAAAATCCGTGTTGCTTTTTTTGATTTTTTGATCACCTTGCTTTTAGAATGGTTTTTTGATAATACCATACTATATTCTGGTGCCTAAACATAAGTACCATATTCAATTTTGAATCTAAATCTAAATATATATATATATATATATATAATAGATGCATACTTATGTAAGTACTTCGTTGAAGTTTTGCATCTAGAAACATTACAAGATACATACTAGCATGAAAATAAGAAAAGGGATTTGCCTGAAATTTGCGTATTGGTTTATATAAAAATATATCTATAATCTGTGTGCATGCGTGTGTTAACGGAGTTTGGGGGGAAAACATTACCGACCTCCTCAGTTCGGAAAGTGAGTGTAGTGTCTGTACTATTCTACATGCTAGAGAGATTTTCAACACGTATTTTCTTCAGGTGACTCAGCTACTGTCAAAGACACGCAGTATCACGTCGACAGATTGATCGAAGATGCGTGTTTCTTTCTACCACTTGGGAAGTTGACGATCAACGCGAGCAGCAATGATGTGAAATCTTAAATCGAAGTAATGTCTTTTGGCTGTTTAACAATTATGAATAACCAATTCTAATTAACCTCCCCAGAACATGCATTGGATATTCATAAATGCATTTTAGAAAGATACTATTTTGTAATGCGATGTGACACTTTGTCTTGCTTCAGAAGAATTCCATTTTTGTGATCTCATCATTTGAATAGCATATTAGAATACTTTATGGCAAGTCATGTTTCTTTTTAAATATATAATTTCTATTGAACATCAATGATTCGGATAGTACATGATTTATTTGTAAAATTAAGAACTTGTCGACTCTAAATATTTTAATTTTGTTTAATAAAATCTAAGATTAACTAGCTTTTTTGTAGATATATGTAGATTTTCATTATTCATTAATTAGAATATACCGTAAGACAATTGCGCTATTAAGAAACCCAACGTCGATCTCTGCAATGCCCATTACAAAATATATCTGTAGCCGATTTTTGTTGTCCATAAAATTTCCTCAGAATTTTAAAATGAAATCCGCTATTAGATATAAAAAACACAAGAGACAAGATTGTGTTCTTCCATAAATTCACACCTTTTTACTTCAGTACAAGACACCTAAGATATGCGACTACCATCTGTGGCTTACGTTAAATGTAAATTAAATAAAATTATGAATATCTTTAGCAAAACGCATTTCTCAAATAAATATTTTACGCAAACAATTCATAACCCCAGAAAATTATAACAATGAATCGATAGTAACTGTAAATTTATTGCTTTTGTGCAAGGAACTTTTACAAAACATATTGAGATGTTTGGATTTATAATTCCCCAGTATAGAGTCATATTTGAAGGTTAAATTTCTCGTAACGGAGACTATAGTTTTAAGAACATTTGATTAGTGATGCGTCAGTTAATGAAACACAATATACAAAACTTCATGAAAGCTTTTTCCAAAATGCCGGACTTTTCACCGTGGAACTTTAAAAAAGAAGGATAAAGGAGATTATCTGCCTAGGTTTCATAGTTGGTCATGTAGCCTTCTGTATCCCTCGAACTTCTGAAAGCAAAGAGAACTTATAGAAATCATTGTTTAAATTGAAGACAAACAAAGCTTTAACTTTAATACCTAAAATAATTTGTTTATTTTTCAGTCGTTGGCGGCAAAATCATATCATTGATAAGCGTATATGCACTAGCCTACATATTTTCAGAGTACCGAAACTAAATTTAATTTATGTAATCAGCAGTTTGAATTATCCTCGTGGGAACGAGGCGAAGGTTTACTTGTCCTCTGATGAATAATCAATCAACCAATCATGTAACCTATCAGACAAGTTTCTTTATTGTTCTATGTGCGAAAAAGATAACAAGGTGTTGACATCTGTTTAGACTTTCAAAGGGAATACATAAAAATGGTCTAATTACTTTAAATTTATCTTAAGTTCTTTCGTTTACGCAGTGTTGAGCATAAATATTTATTTATTAAATACGTCGTATATGAAAGAATAACGTGGTGGTCACCGGTGGAAAGTCTTTACTCATAAGATTGCTCATGTCCGACATGAAATTAAACAAAATCGAAGACAACAACAATATTATTACCTTCATCTTAGCGAAGGCGGAGGTATTGCTTTTCAGTCGTGTGTGTTTGTTTGGTTGTTTGTCCGTGGACAAGATATCTCAAGAACCGTTGGATGGATTCGAAAGAAACTTTCAGGGATGTTTGACCTAATGACTAGCACAAAATGATTAGATTTTGGGATCGATCCGGTACCGGAGAAGGGTTTTCTATTATTGTTTCCGTTTTTTTTTTTACTTAATTTTTGAGAGTGGTCGGGTTCATATTTAGTATTCTCGTTTGTGAGAGCAGTCGAGTTTATTTCAGATATTCTCATTTTAAAAATCATCTCTGGCTAATCATTGAGAGGATGTTGGTGTTGCCTTGGCGGAGGTTTGCGCTCTCTGAGTGATCTTATTTTTACTATTTTAAATACAACGAATTATATAATGAGTTTCATGAGGTTTATACATTTTTAACATTGTTAACACCGAAGGAAAATAAATTAGCATTCGCTGGGAATTGAAACTGGCCTTGTTTTATTTGTAAAAATAATTATTTCCCATGACCACATTTCTCTTGAATGTCATTGAAGATTTAGATGACATCCGTAACTTCTCTAGCATAAAGTAATATATATAGCTTCACTGAAGACACACATCACACTGTATGAATCAATTAATTCCGATGGGACTCTCTCCTTATGCGCTCATATTTTAACTCATGTTATGAGAGATAATTACCTGGGCTGATAACTATAACCTAGCATTTATTAGTCACGCCTAAAAACACTTCAATTCGAAGTGATGTTGATGAAGGAGAAGAATACAATGTTTCATTAGAAATATCGACTCGTTTTAAACTAGAGTAAAAGCTAAACAGATGCTATATTACATTTGCCCGAATATTCTTAACATTTCGCTTCGAAATATTCCTGTTAAATATGCTAAAAAGTTACATGAAATACAAGTGAATAGCTGGAGGATGTGAGGGATGGATAAATACACAAGGAGCGACCCTTTTAGATCAGGGAGATCGATACCATTGATTTTCAGCTTAAAATTCTGAAATTCGTTGACCAAAGAGAAGATAAAATTCATACACGCATACGCGCGTCGCGCGCGCACACACATACACATGAACACATACACTCGCTCGCACGCGCAGGCACACACGCACTCACACACGCACTCACACACGCACGCGCACGCACACATACATATGTACATAACGTGAAGGAATAGGTGTTTGGAATCCAGGCAGTTACCAATTTAGTAGTCTGATATAATCCAGATCTTGTTTTCTAAATGTACCCTGTGACATACTTAAATGTGGGTTCCATCAGAATCATACGCAAATTGTTATACGAGACCTCCACATCTTCTACTAAGACGACCAAAGGAGAAATGTACTTTCAGTTCACTTCCGTAATATGAAAGAGTCATCCTGAAATCTTTGACGCTTGTGTTTAAAAAACAAGTAGAGATGTCATCAAAATTAACCCTGATGGATGTTAGATTTTTTTTCTTTAAGGAATCATATCACAGGTGTTGCAAATGTAGGGTCAACTAACGTGTCTATTACTTTCCTTTAAATTTGAACGCTATCAAACAAATATTTGTTGTTTTCTAGCACCAATTCTAATATTTCTAGTATAAATTCTTCTGGGAATCTGTCCTGAATTGTGTTAGTTTTTGTCTATCCGGAATTCTATTGTTCCCAATCCTAATTCGTAGGAGATATTTGTGTGGAGGTTGATCATGTAAATATCCTTCAAATATTTACCCTTTCTGGAATGGGATTTAGTAAGTCCAGATTATCTTCGATGAAACAAGGAACCACTTTACAAAATGGTTTCAGTCTTATATCTGGTAAATTGATTAATCATTGGGTGCCTTATATTCCTGTCGCAATCGGGTGTAATTTTAAATAGGGCGGTTTGAGACTGATTGTATATACTGTAAGGAGGTCCTTTAAACTGTTACGGATTTGTTTAGGTTTATGAATTTTCGGTAATCCGTAAAAGTTACTTGCTTTTACTTAAAAAGTAATTAGGTAATCCAAATCCTATTCTTTTAAATTGCTTTTTAAATTTGTGCAGTGGTTCATTAGTTTTGTTCCTTATCTATATATCGTAAATGTGAACTTTTATAAATGCATACATTATTTTAACAACCAATTATAAACTTGATCACGCAGAAATATAAATACTTTGATCAATAAAACATCAGAATAAAATTTAAACAAGAAAATCTAAATACAATAATCTCATGATACATATAAATTGGTAGCAAAATCAATGAAAACAAACTGACTTTCTAACATTGATAGCTGCACTTTCTATACAATATTTCGGACAAAATAATTGAGTACTGAATATATTTCTTTACATATTTTCTACAACCGAAGCTAGAATAAAATTGTAGCAATTTTGAATATAGCGATTAACAAATATGTAACCAAATTGTTAAATCACGAAACCAAATACTTCAAACAATGGGTTTCTTGAAAATGTACTCGTCAGAAAATATTTTTGCACGTCAGTGATTTTTCACATTTTTTTTGTTTTGTTTTCTGTTTAAACGGAATCTAGAGATAGTGTATTCTTACTGTTTATGAAAGCGAATTCTAATACGAGCTTCGACTTATACCATCATAAATATCTATGGTTGTGTCCTGTGGTTCACATGATTTGGTAGCCAATTAATTTCAAAATATTTTTGATTAGTACTCAAGAATTTCGAAATCTAATTTAGTTGTGTAATCTAATGATCATAAAAGAAACTAATACATCGAATCTTTTGTTGTCTCGAGAGTATTGGACTTTAGCGTTGCCAATTAAAGACGTCCATCTTAAACAAATAAATTAAAA
>NC_142931.1:8732290-8749790 GCF_046866305.1 Octopus bimaculoides | reverse complement strand
TTGTGTAATTCTTGGGTATAATGTCAAATTGGTTATATACTCTATAGCTTTATCTATTATGTAATGCTTTATCTTCAGTAAGGCGGTGGTAATAAAACAAAACAAAGACGTAAATATTCATTCTTAATAAATTCAGGCTGATTCCCATGTGAATGTGGCAATCACGGTTGTATTTTATGTCTATGGAAAACAACATATTTCAAATTTGTGTCACTTCTCTCATAACTACTTTCCCATTTACTATCTCTCCTCCCTTTCCTCATCCTCCACCTCTTCTGTCAATACGCTTATTTCTCTTTCTTTCTCTCTCTCTCTCTCTCTCATTACATTTTAGAGCTCTTTTATTCATTGTCTGTCACAGACCATGAATGCGCTCCCCTCCTGCATCATTTATGTTCGCTCTCTCTGTATCTCTCTTTCTGTCTCTGTTTCTGTCTCTCTCTCTCTCTCTTTATCCCCCTCTCACTGCCCCACTCTTTGTAAAGCGATGTAAAGCGTGAGCAGGGAATTCAGACAGCTAATCCACCAACCGACCAACCAGCCAACTAAGAATTACATCGTTTATTACGATATAGAAATTTATGTCGTTCTAAAATTATCCAAGGCATATCATTTGTCAATATGGTACCTCTACAACTCCAGGTAACTATAGACATTAGCATGTATGCATGAATATATGTGTCTATATTTCTCTACGCATGTATGTTTTTGTGTGTGCGTGTGTATGCGTGTGTATGCGCTTGTGTGTGTGTGTGTGAAACTATGTCCTCCATAATTAATTATGTAGGAGATATTAATAATAATCAGTAACTGCGTATACAAAGACATATCGTTGGCTTTTTAAATGCATACATTACACCATAAATATTGACAATTCCATTATCTTAAACGGTTTTATATTAAAATATTTAACAATTCCATCATAAGATTCATTCTGGCACGATCTAATTATCTAATTATATGTATTTATGTCAGAAGTGCAGGTTCCTTTGTTCTGCAGTTGCAAAGAATTACCGGATTATTATGTTGCATCTAATCTTTATTTTCAATTATAATTCTTACAATTTTAATATCTGATATTTAGTGGCAAATTGTAGCTGTCATATTTGTTTGCTTTAATTGCATGTTAAATTTAACTTTTTAACATAACTATTAGTGTCGCGTATTTAAATACGTATACGTTTTACATCTCAAATTATACCGAAGTGAAAGATAATGATAATAAGAGCGTTGTAGTTCGCTCGAAGCATTGTAATATTGACGAATGTAAAAAGAGAGAAAATAGACGGCTTCTGTGGAAAGTTTAATAAAATCTTTATATTTCAGGCTCGAAGGCCCATCTACAAATGCTGAGCAGCCTACAGTAACAGCTGGGTGTTTGTTGTTTGTTTACACCAGCGCGTGGGACGTCGATTACACCTAAATTTGGAGAGTGACTGCTACTATCACATAAACACTGGGGAGTTTGAATGGATTAAAGGCGCCTACATGTCTGGACTTTTGTTATACTGTGCTTTTCTGCTGAAGGCGGGCGTTTGCACCCGAAATATAAAGGTTTTTAAAAACCTTTACGCATTGTCAGTAGCTGCCTATTTTCTCTCTTTTTACATTCCTTGGTAGTAATAATAATAATAATAATGATAATAATGATAATAATAATAATAATAATAATAATAATAATAATAATAATAATAATTATAGTAATACTATTAATAATAATTATAATTAAAAGAAGAATAAGAATAAGGAGAAGGAGAAGAGGAAGAAGGAGAAGAGGAAGGAGAGGACGAGGAAGAACATGAAGAAGAGGAAGAAGAAATGGAAGAAGAAAAGGAAGAGGAAGAAGGAAAAGAAGGAGAAGAAGAAGAAGGAGAAAAGGAAGAAGAGAAAAGGAAAAAGGAGAAAAGGAAGGAGAAAAGAAAGAAGTAGCAGGAAAAGAAGAAGAAGAAGAAAAAGAAGAAGAAGAAGAAGAAGAAGAAGAAGAAGAAGAAGAAGAAATGATAAACCTGTATTCTGCAAGAATTCTAGTTTCTGAGATTTGAGTAGACGTGTTGTCACCAAACCTCAAAAGAACATCCTGCTAAATAATATAGCATGAAATGGTTTTATCAATAACATCATCAACAATAACAATTCTATCTTGTATAGGCACAAAACCTGAAATTATCGGGGATAGGTCTTATTGACTGCATCGACCCCAGTGTTCAACCGGTACTCATTTTATAGATCACAATAGGATGAATTGCAAAGTCGATCTCGAGGGGAGCTTGAACTCAGAACGTAACGGCAGACGAAATACCACTAAGCATTTCGCCCGGCGTCTTAACGATTCTGCCAGCTCGCCGCCTTACGATGATTAAAATAATGAATTAGGGAATGCGGGGAAGGTTCTCCAAAAGGACAAGGTAAGGGTTTAGATTTAAATTAGAATTGTTATCAGTTTCAGCAAAAGAGTGTTGGATTAAACACTGATAGATGTACTTAATTTAGACCATTTGATCGTAACCACCCATGCAAATTCTTAGAAGTACACGTAACAGGCAAAATACAAGGCATGTAAAAGAAAGGAAAAAATACTATAGAAAAGTTAGACTAATATGAAGCCTGAAGATAGCGCTACAAATATGATAATAGGTATAAATACGCCACTCGTACAAGTAATATATTAGTGTTTGATATAATAAAGTGGAGCCTAAGTGAAATCAATCAATAAATAAATAAATAAATAAAGATAGAAAAGGCAGGAAGCTACTGAAAGTGTACTGAAGCCGTCATCTCAAATCAGATTTCGAACGATTATACCTATCCCGCACACAAGGGCCGGGGTAGCCTGACACAGATAGGAAACTCTTATAAATTACAAATGTTTGTCTGGGAAAATGTTCGGAAACGAATAAGGGAAAGCTCATTAGCCTAATAAAGAAACAAGGAAAGTAACCCTTCTCTATAGTCAAGGCAGCGATAAAGTATAAAGCAGCAACAGGCTACATTGAAACAATAATTTTAGATAACACAACAGAAATGTTTAAAACGACAAAGAAGTGAAATCAAAATTAGAAAACATACAGAAGTGGAGAAAGAAAAAAAAAAGACGCTCCGCGGTTAATAGAATGCGTGGCTTGATAGAGATAATGTAAACCAATGTGAAAGTTAACAATGGATCAAAATCTCCGGTCTAAAAACAGAAGTGAAGTGACTGATTCTTTCTGCATAACATCGATGTCTTGCAACAAACTATTATAAGAATAAAGTAAGGAAAACAGATCCTAACATCTAGTGCAGGATGTGCACATCATCGCTGGTTGTTTGATCCTTGCTAAATTTGAATATATAAGCAGGCATGATCAAGTTGGAGGCTATATCCACTGGAAAATACGGCAACACCTCAATGTAAAAACGAACAAGAATTGGTACAAGCATGTACGAAACACGGTGCATACAACAACCTAGCTACCATAATTTGGGAAACGCCGGTTTAAACTGAGAATGAGATCAAGATGAACCAGCCAAACTTAAGAATAAAGATTTAAAAGAATTGGAATAAAAATACAGACTGATAGACTCCGCAAAAACTTTCGACGAAAATATTGCCGAAAAAAATGGAATACATAAAAACAAGAGCACTCAGAGAGTGCAAACCTTCGCCAAGGAAACATCAACGTCGTCTCAACGATAAGACGGAGAGGATTTCTAAAATGAGAATATTTGAAATAAACTCGACTGCTCTCACAAACGAGAATACTAGAAATGAACCTGATAGCTCTCAAAATTTAAGTAAAAAAAACGGAAAAATAATGCAGAATCCTTGTCCGGTAACCGGATCGATCCCAAAATCTAATCAGTTCGTGCCAGTCATGAGGCCAAACATCCCTGAAAGTTTTATCCGAATCCATCCAGTGGTTCTTGAGATAACTTTCCCACAGACAAACAAACAAACGCGACTGAAAGCAATACCCTCGCTTCACTAAGGCGGAGGTAATAAAAGAACATTGAAACTGAAATAGTCAAGATGTAGGGCATGAGGGTGAAAACGATACCAATGTTATGTGAGGTACTGGGCATGATTTAGGAATGTCAAAAAAGAACATAAAAGCCATAGGGGGGGATCTCATCAATACACACAACCTCCCAAAATTTCTCTGCTGAGAACAGCCTATATATTGTGCAAGGCACTATCAATTCAATAGCAACGCTCGCAATTCAATAGAATAGGCCAAATAGAACATCATTCGCAAACAACACGTATCTTATACAATAATCTACAACAACACAACTAGTGCAACTTTATTATCCAAAATAACACAACTCGCATTACGCAGGCCGCAGACAATAGAATGCACAATAATTTAACAAGAAACAAGCAATTAAACCTCAACAACAAAAATAGATTTATGTTGTACACCGATGGTTCTCAAACTTTTACACGCTGCCCCCCCCCCCTGACACCCAAAGCATATTCCTTGTGCCCCCACCCCAACTAGCCATCACAAACATTGACCTCTTTCTGAAGCAAATTTAAAGCAACTGTATTTCACAACTAAAACTTAACATAATGAACCCCTTATTTTGTTCTTTTTACGTGAATCGCTACTCCATTATTGCTCCATTTTTCTTCAACGCCCCCCTTGGAACGTTCCACTGCCCCAGCGGGGGGGGGGCAATACTGCTCTTTTTGGGAACCACAGCTATACAACAACCGAGAGGAAGAGACAACACTCCACCAAACAGCACAGGAACACAGGAGCGAACCAGGTGATTCAGTAAAATCTTGCAGAAATCTACAAAAAGAAATTGAATAATGGTAAATATGCAGCTGCTACTGCTTCTATTACTGATGGTGACAATGATGAGGAGGGGGTGCAGGATTATGACGATCATGATTCGGTAAAACTGAAGTAAATTACAAAACACACCAACAATACAAGAAAAATATAGCAAACGTCTTGGAAAACTTATTAAACGGAAGACAAAAGCCATCATTGCTAACTTTAATTAAATCATTTTAATTTATTAAAATAATGTAAGGAAATTAGTCAGCTTCTAATTCTTGAAATAACTGAAATTTAATGAGTTCCAAATAATTTTAAAGTGTAAAATTTGAACGTTGTCAATTTGAAGAATTGTCACAGAACGAATAACGATATCACAATTTTCTAAAGACTTTACTTTGCACCTGCGATAAGATGCTGTTGCAGCAGAACTGGAAACTTCAGATAACAAAGAATGGGTAGAAATATAATCCTTGTATAACAATATCTATCTATCTATCTATCTATCTATCTATCTATCTATCTATCTATTTTTATTTTCTTCCCCCACTCTCTCTCTCTCTGAAACACATATACACAAAAATACACACACACACACACACACACACACACACACACACAAACACAAACGCACACACACACACACACACACACACACACACACACACACACACACACACACACACACACACATATATATATATTACTATAAATAGACATGGATGCATGAATACATGCACACATACATACTTATGTATATCAGTTTATCTATCTATCTCTCTATCTATCTGTCTATCTATCTGTCTATCTATCTATCTATCTATCTATCTATCTATCTATCCATCTATCTATCTATCTATCTATCTATCTATCTATCTATGTATATACAGGGTTCAATGGATAAATTGTCGCCATTTTAGAATTTTAATATCATACATGCGCATTGTTTGTTTTTGATTTTGTCGATAACAGTATAGTAGGATTCGTTGGGCACCGTATGTGAGAAAAACAGCACCATGGCGCACTTCACTCAGCCGGAAATTCGGAAACAGTATGCTGTACTCCTTGGTATTCGCACCGGAAGCTTCAATACGAATATTTCAGAGTGCTTAGGTGTAAATCTGCGGACATGTACCGAGAGTGATAAAAATCAAACATCCAGTCGACATCATAGTGTTTGTTGTGATCACTAGTGATTGTGACGTTATGCCTCCATTCTTCTTCCCACACGATCTCAGACTCAACACGGAAGCCTACATCAAGTGCCTGGAGGAAGTAGTGCTGTCTTGGGTCAAAGGAGTGTCTGGTAGAAGACTATGTCTGGCAACAGCACTCTGTACCATGTCACACAAGCAGAAGAACCCAGTCATGGCTGTCAGACAATTTATTCGACAACATCATTCCTAAGATCTAGCCACCTAACTCTCGAGACCTTGATTATTATGTGTGGGGCGCAGTTGAGCGAGACATCAACAAAACTTCTTGTATCACCAACGATAAACTGAAAGCAAGGATTATGGCAGCATTCACTAACTTAAACAAGGACACGGCCCAAAAGAGTTGCAGGAAATTCCAAAATCGTCTGGAGGCCGTGGTTGAAGCCAATAATGATTTTATTGAAGAAATTTACCGTAAATCCTAGAGTATAATCCGCACATTTTCCCCAAAATTTAGAGGTCAAATTTTCTAGTGCGTATTATATACGAGGTTAAAAATGAAAAATATTTTCTAAGTAAAATTTTCTAAGTGATAAATCTGTAAAGGTAATTTACTTAATATTTATTTTTCACTCACGTTATTACTGTTATTTCTTTATTTTCTGCAAACAAAGTGCACAAAAGAGCTACACGTTTGCATTATGCTATATATACAATATTAATAAAGAACATTACTGTATATACGTTTACAAACCAAGGACGTTATATCGACCTCCTTGACTCAAGTTAGAGAAGGGGTGCGTATTTTACACAAGGTTTAGGTTTTTCAGCGGTACCACCCCCTAAAAATCCCCTGCGTATTATACTCGAGGGCGCACTATACTCGAGGATTTACGGTACTCTTTAGTATTTCAAGATATGTTTATGTAATTTTGGTAAATATATTTGTTAAAATGAGATGTCAGTGTTATTTTCATTTTTGCGCAATGTAGACAACAATTTATTCATCGCACCATGTACACATATATATATATTTATATGATTAGGAGACGACAAACGCCATCTAGATGATGGAATACAGATTAAGATTTATGTTGTATATCTGACTTATTTCATCATATATTATCATTACGTCACCCCGTCTGAGTACATAATTTGATGAACACTTCAGGTATAAATTACATAGCTGTATACAGTATTTTGTTCACAACGCAAACATTTCGTTTTTGCATATACCTACAGGTTAGCGCTTACACTGCAACAATGATTTGTATATCTACGTGCAGTATAATACTCACTTTGTAACCATGATCTGTATACGTTTGCACAGTAAAATCTTTTACGCTTAAGCCATAATTAAATCGATCATACGGCAATCATGATATGGTTGGAGCTTTACAATTTAGTAATGATTTATTTGCTATAGCTGCAAGGGAAATGTATTATATGACAAAAGCTACAAGCCGAATGTATTATATGACAACGTTTTATCTGATCACATATAAAAGCGGCATTCATACTGAAATCATTAATGTGATTAATAAATGCACAGAAAAAGAAATCCAAGCAGTAATTTAAATGAGGCTAATCCCTGAACAGCATAATGACGCAATCTCAAAGACAAATACATACGCATTTCAGGTCATAAGATGAGAACATACTTTTATATTTATTATTTATATTTTTATGTATTCTTATTGGTTTCATTCATCGGGTACTGGAACACATGCATCAATAGATATGCCAAAAACATTCACGCTTGTGCATTCTAAAGCCTTTTACTGATCTGTCTATTCGTGTTGGCTGAAATGCTAATATAAGTATCGATCGTCACATCTTTTCCTCTACCACGGTTATCATAATAAGTGTGAAACTGGCAAGGAAATTACAGAAAGATTTTAAGGAATTTAAGGGCAAATTCATCCCTTTTCTCTCTCTCTCCACACACACACACACGCACACGCACACGCACATAATTCTGTCTTTTATATTTTACTTGTTTCAGTCATAAGGCAGCGGCCATGCCGGGACATTACCTTAAGAAATTTTTAGTCGAGCAAATCGACCCCAGTAATTTTTTAAAAATCTAGTACATATTATATCGGTCACATTTACCGAACCGGTAGGTTACAGGGGCGTAAAGAAACCAACGCCTGTTGTCAAACACTGGTGGGGGAAAACCAAACACAAAAACTCACAGATATATATAAGCACTTATATAGCGTGAGAGAGTTAGGGGTTGGGGGTACAACCCACTAAGGGATAGTATCTATCCAGTATACTGCTGGGAGGGTACCCAATTATTGCTACGCTAGTGCTATACTAGGTGCAATCAATGGGAGCGGGTAAAAGTGGAGGTTTTACCCAAAATTTGTGTAACAATTAGATAATGGAGGATAATATGCTGAACCCAACTACTTGCAGACGGTGTATCCCGTTGAATTCATTAATTTAATTCATAGCAAAAGTGACAAAGGGAGGAAGAAAAGAAAAAGAAAGAAAGAACCAAAGCACAGGTGTCCATGGCAGACTATGTTATTTTGCCAACATGGTTTACATATAGAAGTACAAAGTACATAAGGAATTAGGGGATGAACAGAAGTTTAATCTTACAGCTGTTACGGCCTAGTTTTGGCAGACCCCATTCTATCCGAATATTCCTTTCCGGAGTGATTATCGGATGACATTTTGAAATGGGGTTACATGCCCGAACCTCTAGGCCTCTTCAGAGATTCACAAAGGGTTACATACAGATGTAGAGCAAGAGGTAAAAACAGAGGTGTGGTAGAGACCAGAAGAAAAACAACAGCAAAAATAAGATAGAAATAAAAATAAAAATACAATTGAAATCAAAATATAAATAAAAATAAAAATAAAAAATACAAATAAGGGTACAGGAGGAAAAAAATAATAATAGTAGTAAAAAAGAATACATAAATGAACGTATAGCATGTGGGACATGCAAACATATAGAAAAGATATATGTCAAAAACCCTTAGAAACACAAGGCACCCAAAAAGCCTACAAACACTATAGATAGATCGCTATAGGCACTCCAATGCACATCTATATGTGTTGGTTCGTGTGCACAGCCTTACTCGGATGTCCCCTTACTCTCATGTGTGCATATACAAGTTTTTATAAGCAAACATTCCACCACATACGTTGTTTGTGGCATCAGCTCTATTAGCCGTATCTAGAAAGCTGGAAGTGTTTTTTAGAAAGGAGGTTTTGTTGAGTGTGTGTGTGTCATTTCTGTATATATTGGAAGGTTCTATGTAGAAGTTCATTTTATACAAGTTATTAATGTTCTAGTAGCAATAACAGTGAAGGTGACGATGACGGTGACAACAACAATAACAACAACAACAACAACAACAATAATATGCCAAACTTTCAAACTTAGCGGTGTAAGATATCCTGTTGCCTCTTCCAACGGCTCTACCATTCTGCTGCTAGTGGGGGAGGGTTGATTACTACCGCTAACTTCCTCCTTCCAATTGGGCAACTATTGTTTTAAACTGCCTACGCTTAGCTACGGTTGGATAGCCAGTGGCCGGTCAAGATGCTAGCCTGCCTGCGCCCCCCCCCCCCCACACACGTGTGCTGTGTAAATCCCCCCCCCCCGTACTCACTCTCATGCGTGCGTGTATGTACATACATATGTATGCTCGCAGCCACACATTTCTTAATTCCATAGCCACAACAGTAACAATGAGGATAAATACATTCTCATCTATACATATCCAGATATACATCCTTATACACATTACGTCCCCTCACATATACCCATACTTATTCATACATACACGACCGTGTGGCCAACTATCATTACAGCCGTATGTACACAACTACATACCTACCTACATACTCACCTATACATATACACATACATAAATACACACACACACACACACTCACAACTAGATGTACACACACGCACACATACTTATACATGCATACACCCCACATATACATATACCCACACGTATACCCATACACATATATACACACATATATATATATACATATATATACATACATATGTACACACATCCATATAGATATCCACATCCACCCCATTGATTGCACCTAGTATAGCACTAGCGTAGCAATAATTGGGTACCCTCCCAGCAGTATACTGGATAGATACTATCCCTTAGTGGGTTGTACCCCCAACCCCTAACTCTCTCACGTTATAATTGACTGAGGGCTACTTGTTATTATTACCATCGTTATGCATAACAGATCTTTGCACTGTGTACAACATTGCTGACGGAGGTGTATGCATTTGGATGTAATATAATATAATAGACCCTCAAAATGAATACTGCTGGTAAAATGGAGCTGATAAGGATGGACTCATCGCTTAAGGACATACCTATCCCACCTAAAGGCACATATGTTAAGGAACTAATCTTAAGAATAAATGAATTCATTCATAGAATACGCTGGAGGATACATCACCAGGATAGAAAGACTTCCCATCTACGGATGTAATGATAGTTGGCCACACGGTTGTGTATGTATGAATAAGTATGGGTATATGTGAGGGGACGTAATGTGTATAAGGATGTATATCTGGATATGTATAGATGAGAATGTATTTATCCTCATTGTTACTGTTGTGGCTATGGAATTAAGAGATGTGTGGCTGCGAGCATACATATGTATGTACATACATGGACGCATGAGAGTGAGTACGGGGGGAATTTACACAGCACACGTGTGTGTGTGGGGGGCGCAGGCAGGCTAGCATCTTGACCGGCCACTGGCTATCCAACCGTAGCTAAGCGTAGGCAGTTTAAAACAATAGTTGCCCAATTGGAAGGAGGAAGTTAGCGGTAGTAATCAACCCTCCCCCACTAGCAGCAGAATGGTAGAGCCGTTGGAAGAGGCAACAGGATATCTTACACCGCTAAGTTTGAAAGTTTGGCATATTATTGTTGTTGTTGTTGTTGTTATTGTTGTTGTCACCGTCATCGTCACCTTCACTGTTATTGCTACTAGAACATTAATAACTTGTATAAAATGAACTTCTACATAGAACCTTCCAATATATACAGAAATGACACACACACACTCAACAAAACCTCCTTTCTAAAAAACACTTCCAGCTTTCTAGATACGGCTAATAGAGCTGATGCCACAAACAACGTATGTGGTGGAATGTTTGCTTATAAAAACTTGTATATGCACACATGAGAGTAAGGGGACATCCGAGTAAGGCTGTGCACACGAACCAACACATATAGATGTGCATTGGAGTGCCTATAGCGATCTATCTATAGTGTTTGTAGGCTTTTTGGGTGCCTTGTGTTTCTAAGGGTTTTTGACATATATCTTTTCTATATGTTTGCATGTCCCACATGCTATACGTTCATTTATGTATTCTTTTTTACTACTATTATTATTTTTTTCCTCCTGTACCCTTATTTGTATTTTTTATTTTTATTTTTATTTATATTTTGATTTCAATTGTATTTTTATTTTTATTTCTATCTTATTTTTGCTGTTGTTTTTCTTCTGGTCTCTACCACACCTCTGTTTTTACCTCTTGCTCTACATCTGTATGTAACCCTTTGTGAATCTCTGAAGAGGCCTAGAGGTTCGGGCATGTAACCCCATTTCAAAATGTCATCCGATAATCACTCCGGAAAGGAATATTCGGATAGAATGGGGTCTGCCAAAACTAGGCCGTAACAGCTGTAAGATTAAACTTCTGTTCATCCTCTAATTCCTTATGTACTTTGTACTTCTATATGTAAACCATGTTGGCAAAATAACATAGTCTGCCATGGACACCTGTGCTTTGGTTCTTTCCTTCTTTTTCTTTTCTTTCTCCCTTTGTCACTTTTGCTATGAATTAAATTAATGAATTCAACGGGATACACCGTCTGCAAGTAGTTGGGTTCAGCATATTATCCTCCATTTTCTAATTATAAGCACTTATATATATATTTATATATATATATATATGTGTGTGTGTGTGTGTGTATGTGTGTATATATATATATATATATATATATATATATATATATATATATATATATATATATATATATATATGTATATGTATACACACACAAAAACATATATGCATATACAGATTGGGCTTCGTTCAGTTTCCATCGACGAAATTCACGCGCAAGTCGTTGGTCGGCTATAATGGAAGACACTTGCTCAAGTACCACGCAGTGAGATTGAACCCGGAACCATGTGGCTGAGAAGCAAACTTCTTGCCATACAGCTACGCCTGCGCCGTACGGTACAATAAATACGCGAAGGAGAGGGAAAGTTATTTTTAAGATCAGGTCACGTTAACTTTATTGTAATCTTAACAACATTAAAGAAATCCAATAATTTTAAAAACAAAAATGTCGTCTATAAAAGAATATTTTCAAAGTTACCTGACTCAGGAAACTATTGCTAGCACATCATCGTAATATCTTCGAAGATGCTTTTATTCTTTCATCTATGTAGTGAAGATGAAATGAAATGTACTTTTTTTTTTGTTATTTTATTGTTATGTTTTGAAATGAATGTTTCCACTTGATGAATTTTTGTATTTCAGCTTTCTCAGTCATTTTTCCCAAGCAGCCATGTATGTGTGACTCGTCTCTTGTCCGTTCTGTTTCCATTCTGGTGTTCTGAATGCATGGCTGTGTGGTTAAATAATTCAGTTTACAAACCCGTAGTATCAGGTTCACTTCCACTGTGCAGCCGTAACCTTGGGCAAGTATTTTCTACAACCACCTCGGATCGACCAATGCCATGTGATTGAATTTGATAGTCGGAGACTCTGCGGATTCCTTTCGCATAAACTTTACACGTTTGTAAATGTGTGTTTATGTTTATGTTTATGTTGTGTTTGACTCTACCACAATTTGACAAGCGGTGTAAGTTTGTTTACATCCTAGCAGTTGCAGCTCGGCAAAAGCGGTCGAAAGAATAAGTATCACAGTCGATTGTTTTCGACTAAATCGTTCAAGGTGGTGCTCCAGTATGGCCGCAGTCAAACGACTAAAACAAATGATGATAAAGATATTCTTTTCATTATTTACATTCGATTGATATTTTTCCTCATCTTGTTTGTTGTCAACAGAACATTTCGGCTGATATACCCTCCAGGCTTCTTCAGGTGTCTTGGGTAAATTTGGAACCTGGGTTCTCATTCCTAAGGTATTTTTTGATGTTATTATTATTATTATTTTTCAGGTCACTGCTTGGAATCGAACTCAGAATCCTGGAGTTAGTAGCCCGCATTCTTAACCATACGCTATATGCCCGAGGGCAATTATGGAGTGAATTTTAGGGCTTATAAATCTAATATTTTCCTATCCTTCCTTAATACCGGTTCCCATATGCTACTCATATCTACACTCGGTCCGCTTAGGAGGTTGTTGTGTTCTAGCATCTGTGCTGTTTCTTTTAGCTTTCCTATTTTCTAGTGGTGTTCTCTGTCTATTATTTTAACTTCATCCCACAGGGGAAGGTGGTCTCCATTTCTCCTTACATGATCAACTATACCCGATTTATCAATATCTCCTCGAGTCACAACTTTGTGATGTTCGTCTACCCTTATTTTGAAGGTGCGGATATGTTTCGCTTTTGTATAACCTACTCCAGCTGTATGGGATACTGTCCTGCGCATATCTTTTGTATTTTTTCTGAGAGGCCTTTCACATAGGGTAGACAGACTGTGGACAGTTTATCGGTTTCATGCTCTCTTTTCTTCATACTTGGCGGGGATAGTATGTTTTTGGGGTAGTTGCTTAATAGATTGTTACTGAGCTTGATCATTTCTTCGTGGTGTGTATCACAATCGCTACTTATATTCTTTGCTCGATGTTTTAGGCACTGAGCAATCCCTCTCTTGACACTGTATGGATCGTGTATATCGCTCATGCAGTGTGTGTGTGTATCTGTGTGTGTATGAGTGTATACACACAGACACACAGACACACACACACACACACACACACACACACACACACACTCATATATATATATATATATATATATATATATATATATATATATATATATATATATATATATATATATATATATATATGGTAGTGTGTGTGCGCGTGTTGGCCTTGGGGGAAAGTGGGATTATACCTAACAAATCAATATCTTCCAGGTTAGGTGGTAATATTGATTGAACAAGAAATATCAGTATTTGTTGCAGTGGAAATATCTCTGATCAAGTCAACGATAGTACAACGGAAATATTAACGTCAAAGATTACTAAATAAACTTCACAATTTTTGTATATTTTGGAAAACTAATATGCGTCTTACATGCTTTCATTTTAAAGTTTTCTTTCTTTTGCATTTTGTTGTTCGGTTTGAATGTTTGTGACAATAATTAGTAGTTAAAACCAGCAACTGATATTAAGTAACTCTATACTCATGATACTGTTGATATTTTTGGAGTTCTTTTCTCTCGTTGTTATCCGTTTCACCTAACAATACCTCTGGGCGGTTGCAGTTATGATTCATATATAGAATTGTATCATTTACACTAAAACATGTTTAATTGGAATCTCTGTTCTTAAATGTTAAATGTTACGTCTGAGAAATTGATTCTTTTGACGGCGCTACAAACTATGATATAAAATTAAAATGTTTCAATAGTTTGCTTAGGTCATTTCTCATTTTATACACTTGATTCTCGTTTATAGTTTTGAAGATAAATACTGCCCTGATGTCATATGGTCCGCATATCTTTTGTATCTTTTCGGAAAGGCCTTTCACATAGGGTAGACAGACTGCGGACAGCTTATTGGTTTCATCCTCTCTTTTCTTGATACTTGGCGGGGATAGTATGTTTTGGGGGTAGTTGTTTAGTAGATTGTTATTGAGCTTGATCATTTCTTCGTGGTGTGTATAACGATCGCTACTTATATTCTTTGCTCGACGTTTTAGGCACTGAGCAATCCCTCTCTTTACAATGTATGGATGGTGAGAATTGAAT
The DNA here is from genome assembly GCF_046866305.1 of Octopus bimaculoides. NCBI lineage: Eukaryota > Metazoa > Mollusca > Cephalopoda > Octopoda > Octopodidae > Octopus > Octopus bimaculoides. Next base: position 8,734,882 of record NC_142931.1, on the reverse strand, counting down.
CTGAGGTATCGTCCAGTGGAGGTCAGCTCGCGGTATACGGATGTCCTGAATCCATACTTGGTGCGTGTTATTACTACGTCCAGGAATGCTAGCAGATTGACTTTTTCCTGTTCCATTGTGAACTGTATGGATGACTTTATTGAGTTCACATGATCTAACAGCACTTGGACATCTTCCTGGTGATGCCAGAGTATAGAGATGTCATCAACATATCGCAGCCACAGAGTTGGTTTTATTGGTGTTGATCCTAAAGACAAATTCTCAAAGTATTCCATGTATATATTGGCTATTATCGATAATAATAGCGAACCCATAGCTAAACCCTCTTCTTGTCGATATATATCAGTGTCCATACTGAAGTAGGTAGTTTCTACACAGAAGGTCAACATTTCCATCAATTTTCTTATTGGTATACATCTTTTAGATGGGTGTCTGTCACTTGTTTTTCTTGAGTCACCGATAGTACTTCACCAGTTGGGACTTTGGTGAACAGACTTATCACATCTAGACAAACCATCTGGTTGGATTCAATGGGAGTATCCTTGATCAATTCTGTGAAGTGGGTGGAATTCTTCACGTATGATGTTGACTTTCCTGCTAATGGACTGATTACATCCACGAGGAATTGGCTCAGTGGATGACATGCTCAGCCTTTACAGCTCACTACAAGTCTTAATGGAAAATCCATCAACTGTAAATAATGTGAATAATGTACATAATTCCTCATCTCTTAAATATAGAACTGTAGAAGATACTTGCCCAAGGTGCCACGCAGTGGGACTGAATCCGGAACCATGTGATTGGTAAGCATGCTACTTACCACACAACCACGCCTGTATTATGTTATTATTATTATTATCATTGATTGTCGATAGATTAGTACAAATATTATACTTCATATAATACGTTATTTACTTTCTCTTAACAAACAAATACACTGTTTGAAGACCGCATACTCATCATATTCTTCGACATATTTTGCTAAAAGATGTCTCTTAATTTTTCTTGAGTTCTATGTTTTTCACAATCTTAATGAAAACATTCTTCAATATCTCGAGTGTTTTATCTCCTGGCAGGTAGTTTCTGCTCCTGAAGCTGAATCTAGTTTCTCTTTGTTCTTGTTGTTTGCCTTTCCATGTCGAGAACGAGAGCCTCCAAGTGCATTTTCTTAAATAGGTGTTGTTTGCGTTACATTAGCATCATATTTATATATATATATATATATATATATATATATATATATATATATATATATAAAACACAGAAATGCTCGTGTTTTGCTATTCCTTCCTTTGAGAGAAGAAATCTATAGAATGGCATTTTATTATTGCGCTGTTAAGCTTTAAATGCATAGAAGTAACGGATTGGTTAGAAGCGATTCGATACAAATTAATGCAAATAGAAAACAAAACGAGCAACCACAAAATTATGAGAGAATGCATTATTAAAAGTGAAATTTTGTTAGAAATTTTAATCGGCTGCTTATCGTCTGCAGCTATTTTATTCTTGACAGTCATGGTGGCCCAATCTGTTCAGCAGATTTAGGAAATGATCAACGATAGTACCGGGGATGGCTGTGTGGTAAGAAGCTTACCTCTAAACCATATGGTTCGGGGTTCAGTCCCACTGCATGGAACCTTGGGTATGTCTTCCACTACAGCCTCAAGCCAGCGAAAGCCATGTCAGTGGATTTGGTAGATGTTAGCTGAAAGAAGTCTGTCGCATATATAGATATATATATATATGTGTGTGTGTGTGTGTATGTGTGTGCGTGCGTGCGTGTGTGTGTGTGTGTGTGTGTGTGTGTGTGTGTGTGTGTGTGTGTATCCACGTGTATGCGTCTCTGCGTCAATGTTTGCCCTCTTCTCCACCGATGGGCAGCCGGCTTTGGCGTGGTTACTGACCCGTAACTTAGCTCTTCGGTAACAGAGTCCGATACAATAAGTGCTAAGCTTTCTAAAAAAATTAAGAACGGGGGTCGATTCATTTCCCCCAAAATGTTTTCAAGGCGGTGCCCCCGTATGGCCTTGGTATCATGACTGAAACAAGTAAAAGATCCAAGGAAAGGTAATAGACAATTCCATTCAGACGATGAAATCCTGCAGAAGCTGTACGTGATAAAGGTATTAGATATATTTTGTATATATATATATATATATATATATATATATATATATATATATATATATATATACATATATATTTAGAAAGACGCCCGAGGAATGCGTGAGGGTGTCACACTGAGCAGTGTGTTGCCTCACAAATATGTTGCTAGTTAGAAGCCCCCAGATTGAAGTACCGGAAACACGACCCTCCATAATGAATTCTTTTTTTTTTTGTCTTTCCGGGACCTCATTGGGGTATTTTTCTAGCCAGAATTTAATGGCTTCCAGTCCATATCAATGTGGGATCGTAGTGCAAATGTCTATTACATCAAAGGAGACAATGAAAATGCCTTTATTGTTATGTTTGGGGAGATGGTTTGGTATGTGTTTAAGTATTGGTTTTAAGAGGATATCGATAAAGTTGCTTCATCTTTGTGCTTCACAGTTTGCGCCTGCTACAATTGGTCTCAGTTTGACATCAGTGGGA
>NC_142931.1:8704790-8722290 GCF_046866305.1 Octopus bimaculoides | reverse complement strand
AAAATTCTTTTGCATAAACCTCCCGAATATTTTCGGATTTCCGCATGTATACCCACTGAAAGAAAACCTACTGTATAACAGCACCTGATATCCGCTACCCAAATTGGAGCTTTGTCCTCCTAGCAACAACTGTCTTCAGCCAAAGACTGACCACAACATTTAATAGCTTCGCGTAGCCATCTGAATTGACGCTAAGGCTCAGTTCGATGAAGTGGGATGGCAACGTGACCCTCACTAACGACACACCCAAATACTAACACGATTTGCCGGAATTTGGTTTTCATGATACCCATGAAGAGTCTTACAAAACGTGGAACAGCAGTCGTAATGTTATATAATACTCGGCACCAATCATCAGGATGCAGGAAAACTTTTTTCAGTATTCAAACGACTTCCGGTCTTCTATAACAGTTAAAATTTTCTCAACTATAACCTTAATCTTTATGCTCTCCAATGCTGTCGACGCTTAACCAAATAGCTCAGCTGAATTTGTTCTGTTCCTGAAAATAAGGGGACATAAACATCATCAGATTTAGCCCGAACAACCTGCATATATGTGTGGGTGTGTGTCGACGTATAAATACATTGAAAGATGAATATGAATATAATGTATGTATCTCTGTGTGTTCGCTTCTATTTGTAAGTATACATACGAGGAGCTCAATAAATCCATTGTACCATATATCATAGCATACGCGTCTACTGCCATCGTTTTATATAAATGTGTTTCTCTTTCATTCTAAGGCTCCCATTCGTTTCTTGATTTCCATTCAAGAACAATATTTCATTGAGGCCGTTGACACATCAATATGTGTTATTTCGATGTGATTCCTAAACCAAAATATTCACTTATTATATGTAATCAAGTGTTTTATGATTCGTCCTTAACGTCCTTTGGGAAATAACACAACTAATGGCGATGCTGCCTAAAAACTATCCCATATTTTTCATTTCATTCATTCATATTAGATTCATGCATGAGAAACAACCATCACCACCACCACCACCACCACCACCACTACTACTACTACTACTACTACTACTACTACTACTACTACTACTACTACTACTACTACTGTCTTTTAATAATAATGATGCACATCACTGCAATCATAATATTGATAATGATAATAATAATATTGATTTCTTTTATTGGCCTCAAGGGTTAAGATATGAAGATATTTTTGAAAAAAAGAGAAATAATAAATGAATAGACTTTCCAATTACATGCAGCTCACCGATGATTTTTCAGGGAAAATTCCACCCAAAAATGTCCTGGATTACTTAACCAACACCAAGGCAAGGGAGGTACTATTTTCCAGCTTCTTTCCCCCGACTTTGAAAAGTATACTCAGAGTAGATCCATTCAGCCTGAACCAGCCTAAAAAGCAGTACTAGAAAGCAGCACCAAGCTTTCTCACTATAAAGACCTGCACATTGAAAGCACAAAACTGTAGGAGCTTAGTACTAGGATAATACCAGTATTAATTGGTGCGTTGGGAATGATAAAAACGGGAGCTGAGAAGTATATCAAGCAACCCCCTGGTAACTCCAATCTTTGTTCTCATCAAAAATTATTGTTTTATGTTTGAATTTTGCTTTGCATTTGTACAAGTTGGTTCCAAGTCTCACCCAGAGACCTCAAGTTTGAAGTTCATGTAAGTGTTATGCTTAGAGTGCCATATATTTGGTTTTGTACATAGTGTTGTTCTAGAGAATGTTTAAGAAACCATAAGAAAATTGTGTTTGTTTTAAAATTTGAGATTACACAGACAATATTTTACGTAGGATATGGTCAGTTCCCATGAGCACCATCTTTTGAATTTATTCCATTTTGGGGTTTCGTGGTATCTGAGCTAGGTAGCAATCAGCCACTTTTGCTATCATTCCTAGGGCACCTATGACAATAGGTACTATTTTAGTCTTCGGGTTCCACATTTTGCTAATTTCTATTTCAAGGTCTTTATACTTGCTCATTATTATTATTATTATTATTATCATTATTATTATTACCATCATTCTGAAAGACTCTCGCATAGCTCATAATTACCGATTATTCTTTACTTGAAAGCAGGCAATAACAAATCACCAAACGTTTCAAGTAGTGCCTTCTCCTGTGACTCAAAGAGACAATACTCTCCTTAGAATGCGAGCTACCCAACAATGCTGTCTTCTGGATCACTTCAAGCCTGACAGCAGCTCCAAAATTCTTACTTTATTATTATTATTATTATTTTGTTCTTGTTTTTGTTTCTTTTGTTGCTTGTTGTGCTGACATGGCATGTTAATCTTCGCTGTCATGTTACAATTATATTTTAGTCACTCATTTTCTCTGCGTTATCTCACAGAACCATTAAAAGAAGAAGAAGAAAGTGGAAGCTATTTCTCTTTTTTTCGTGCACACTACAATCGAAAAAAGAAATTTTGGAGCACTTCATGAGAAATTGTTTCAAATAGAAACAACCCGACATAACAAAAGAAACCGGAACGTTTTGAATCAACGGACACGCAATTTATGATAAAAAAAAGATACAAAATTTTTATTTGGGTAAAAACTATGGTATACCACAAAGGAATTTGGCCAAGGAATTTGTGTAAGAGAAGCTAGAACTAATGTGACTTCTCTGGTTGTTTAAGAGATGATAAGGTTTTATTTATGAGGAATGTTGAGATAATTCAAGATATCCATAAAACAGTGATCCTGAGAAAATCCATTTGAGAAAATCTAATGAAGAACGTTTGCTGCTTTAAGAAATCTATGCCCCACCCCAGTAAAATCCTTTCTCTGTTTTAAATATGATTTTCACCTCGAGAAATAGTTCATCTTTATTCCCACTGTGTAGGTGTATTTTCCGTTTTCGGGTGTCTTCTCCCTCATTTTATTGCCTGAAGTTTGCCATCTTTTCCCTATCACTGCAAGACAGTGAGAAAATTACAGGGACGAGAGGAATCTCTGCTAGTTCTACCTTGATTTTTGGGGTCGTAATTTGCTGATCAGTTTCCTCTTTGTCAGGTCTTAGAGATGACGAACCTATTATCTCTTCCATCGTTCTTGAAGCTGTGACCCGTGATGCCATGACAACAGCAATTCTGTTTCCTCTCACTGTTCTGGCGTTATCTTTTCTTCTCTGACCTTCCAAACGCACATCTAACAGTTGGGTTTCTTATCTGTACCAACAGTTTTGTGGCTTTCTGTTGTGTACCCATAACAGTTGACTGCACTAGGATTAATCAAAGTTCATTTAAATTTGTAAAACTCTATAGAATTAACCTCACCATACATCGCTGTTGACTATCTCGGCGTTCATCACCTGTCCAAATTGCACCACAACACTGACTATGAGTAATAGTATAACGCTTTCTCGTAGGCCTTGTATTGTACTCTCACAAATATTCCTGAAGGTCAATGGAATTGATTTTTGCCTTCCCTAAACTTGCTGGTTTTGTCCCAAAATTTGAAACCAATATTCGTGTTCTCTAAGGCGGCGAGCTACTCAGTCGTTATATTTGGCGGCATTTCGTCCGTCTTTATGTTCTGAGCTCAAATTCTGCCGAGATCGACTTTACTTTTTGTCTTTTAGTGGGTGGATAATATGTTGATTACTGGGGGTCTTTTCGTGGGTGAATAACATGTTGATTACTGGGGGTCGATGTAATCGACTTACCTTCTCTCCACAAAACTCCTGGCCTTGTGCCAAAATCTGAAACCATTATTATTCATGGACTCCAAATGTTATCATATATCGACTAAATAATAACGGATTGATATATCTTTCCCTCAATATCAGGTGTTTTACAAAACGCTCGCAACACGACGCTCGCTTGTTATCCCTTCTTGATCAGTCAGGAAATTTTCAGCCCAGGGTATCAAATCACTGATTCTTTCCCTTTTAATTAAGTTTTCTTCTGCGACTAATCTACTTACAAATAATCTTTAATTTACTCGTTATTTTGTGATATAATCTTTCCAGTTAATTAACTCCTTAGCATTAGTAATTATTCGCTACTCGTCTCTCATGAGGACTTCTTTATTTATATTGAATTCTATATCCATTGTATTTCTTTCCTTTCGAAGAACATCTGATATTTCTCTCAAAGTCTTTTCTGTCAGATATATCTACAGATACAAAGAGGTTTCTACTTCACTATTATATCTAACAAGTGTAATAAGGCGTTTAGTGAAAGAATAAGAATTTGGGTGACAGTATTTGCACAAAACAAACAAAAACAGGTAAAACCGTAAAAAATTGGTAATATCTTCTTGATTGCTACTGTCATTTGGATACCTTTTATCCATAAATCCACTTATATTCCTCACCTACTGTTTCTGGAAGAGTCGTGGGACTTAAATCTTCAGTCACCTCCTCCACAAACTCAGAAATAATATACGTTTTCTGTCATCAAAATTCGAACTTCATTTTAGTAAGTCAGTTATTTCTATGTATTTTACTTGTTTTACTACTGCTATTATACCGTTAAGCAGTTCGACCGGCGTGCTAAACTTTCTACCATCATGCCGCCTTGGAAATTTCAAATATTTATCTGTTTATTGCCCACAGGGGGCTAAACATAGAGAGGAGAAACAGACAAAGGGATTAAGTCGATTACATCGACCTCAGTGCGCAACTGATACTTATTTAATTGACCTTGAAAGAATGAAAGGCAAAGTCGACTTCGGCGGAATTTGAACTCAGAACATTGCGGCAGACGAAATACCACTAAGTTTTTGCCCGGCGTGCTAACGTTTCTGCCAGCTCACCGACTTGGAAATATCAAATATTGTATGAAAACATTTACTGTTTGAGAAATCTATTCATGGTAGATGAAGATATTTTGTATCACTGACGCTGACCTTGGAGAAATTATGGACGTCAACAACAAACCATTTTCCCTATCTTATAAATACGAGACCTTGTGTCTAAGCAACAAATCAATATGATAAAAATGTATGTTTATGCCTTATTTTCGAGATCATTTTCACTCTCTAACGTATCGTACATGTTTTTAAACGATATTTTATAACACATTTTAATCACATGTTTCGAAGCAATTTCAATAATATTATCACAACTTTTCTTTAGAATTTTGTTCTCATATATTTTGTTTTTACCACGGAGCTCTGTCAGAATGATTTACATTAATCGGAGCAACTTGTTCTTTACATCATTTCCAATTTCTTCAATTTGTCTATAAAACGTACGGTTTTTAAAAAAATTTCGTGACAATTTTCAAATAATTTCTACAGTTATTAATATTTCTTGTTGCCTGTTGTGTATTTGAAAATAACTTTGCATTAAATTTAATCATTTCTTGGCGTATAGTTTTAGAAATTAGCATCACTTTGTTAAATTATTGCTTATATCAAATCACTATGGCATTTCAATTGTATTTCATTTGGTTTCAAATTATACCATTTACTTCAATACACACTTACCACTTTCTTTTAATTTCCTTACATACATGCATACACACGCACACGTAAGTTTTTTTGTTCAGTTATAGTAAAAATAATTTTACATTAATCAGATGAGTGACGCTATTCTTTTGTAGAATATAAATTTATCGTGTTTAAACAGGAATATTATTGACATGGACGTTGAAATTTCGGCCAGTTAAGTCATCATCAGACTGCGATCCATAGAAATAAATCTTGGTTGATGTGTGTATATATATATATATATATATATATATATATATATATATATATATATATGTATGTGTGTGTGTGTGTGTGTGTGTGTGTGTGTGTGTGTGTATACATACATAAAAGGAATGATTATAAGAATATATTACGCAGGATATATTGTAGACAATTGAAAGTTATCCACGAATATATCAGAGGCCAGAACATGTAATCCTCTTATAAACGCTGCGTATGACGTTTGAATTCAGAATTTGAATTCTGTAGATAGGGGTTGACAAGTTATTCCTGCCGGTCGGGACACCTGTTAAGCCCCAAGGTTTTTTTTTTTTGTTAAAATCTATGTAGAGGAATGTTTGCCTGTGTCTGTGTTTGTCCCCCCAACATCGCTTGACAACCGATGCTGGTGTGTTTACGTCCTGGGTTCGATTTGTTCGACTAAAGGCGGTGCTCCGGTATGGCCGCAGTCAAATGACAGAAATAAATTTTTAAAAAGGGTTAATTACAGTGTCAAATTAAAGGCGGTGACACATTACCTTAAGTAATGATATAATCTATTAAATGCAACTTTCAGAAAACCTATTCATATTAGCTATAATCATGTCGGAATATTACATCGTATCCTTCAAATTGGTTTGCGCTCCTAAAAGTATATCTACTTGGCTACGCTGCTTCGAATTACTTTGCATTTTGTACGAATTCATAAGCAATGAAGGCATTCATGTTTTCGACAGGTCCATTTTGGTTCTCTTCGTAGTTGTAGGTTGTAGGTATGTAATTATACATTTAGTGATTTAATCTTAATGAAACAGCTGTCGAACACAAAATATGAAATATAAGTGAAATTTATGATTGTCTCCGTTTCTAAATAAGCTGCCTTTAAAGATCGTTTTAGCCAATTATGTATGTCCACGTAAGTTGGCCCCACTTCGATTTACTGCAATGTAATTAAGCATTGGAGTTTAACGACCTGGTTTTAACAGCGCTCTTAATTACCACAGATTTATTCTTTGATATTTACGCATTAATTATCTCTCTCTATAGAATCCTGACCAGTAATGGAGTTGATACACAAATATTAGTATCACTCAGAAATATGTGACCGGAGAACAGACGTTCGAGTTTTACACCTCCCGTTGTTAAAATGAGTGCCAAATGCAGACACAAGTTTATTCGATGGAAAATACACCATCTCTTAGATTTGTTTAGCATTTAACCAATCAATATATAAAGCTGAGTCCTGAACCAAAAATAAACTAATATCTCAAAGTAGAAAACATTGCGATTCCTTAAACGGCTTCAAAACACAAATACATCTTTGATCATTGTTATGCATTATTTATCTTTTTTTAGATTTTACTACAACTAAGAAATAAGCATAAAAGAATACATCACCGAAAGTAATTCTATGCAGAAGACTTAGAACTTGTGACAAACAAATCCTATTTTACTAAAACTGCTGCTTTCATATGTGTACATAATTTACATACGTGTGTATGAGTCTAGAAAGTTCGTAACCATTGTTAAATTGAACGGTAGGATTCACACGAAAAATAATCGTTGAATGGTATGCAGAGATACAACATTTTGTATGATAGTAAGACCTTGTTTGTAAAATGTCTTTCCACTTTTCTCGGCAATCTCTTTAGTTTGTTATTGAATGTTTATAGGCTAATTCTATCCTAGCGCTGAATTTATTAAGTTACGATGATCTTGCAAATATAAAATTTGTTTATCACTTGTCACCTCCCAGTGGAAATAATACTTGAAAACGATCTTGAATATAAATATAGAAATAAAAAGACACGTCATTTATTGAGTTAAGTTAATCATGGAGGAAATTAAAGAAACTTAAGCATATTACTAGCACAGCGTCAACAAGCTGTTTGTAATCAATAGTATGTGGTGTCAAGAGAATAACGTCGTGGCAATGGCATTATCGATACTATATACGATATTATGTCGACACAAGTGAAATAGTTTTAGCAAATTTATACATTATACTCTTCTATTGAATTTAGTGATTGTTGTGCACGAACAATGCAACACTACATTATATCCTGCATATCTAGACATTGTTATGCATATATAAACAGTAATTTCGTCTCTGGTTGGATTTGCATGTACAAATGTCCACATTTACAATACACATTATGTACTTTCTATTTTCATGTTGTAAACCGATATTACTGCAAAGAATTACAGTTCTCTCACTATAAATGTGATGCCATCTTTTGGCAACTTTAACTAACTAAACACTCTGAACTTACCTCTCTACAGTTACTCTTTGTATCAATAAAATATTTCTATCTTCTTAATGGTGTATATTCTACATTAAGATGGAAAGAGCACAGATCTGTATCTTTTTGACCGTATATATTAATGTTTGTTTTAATGTTATAATAATAAAAACAATTTTACATAACACTGAAGGATTACTCAATACCTTTGGCAGAATAAAAAAAAATAGTATTTGTATTATCGGATGATGGTTTAGCTTTCTGAAACTTTGAAGTCGCTATCAATACTATTTATTCTTGTTAAAGAATAAAATATACGTTACGCAGGAGTGGGTCTGTGGTAAAAAGCTTGCTGTCCAACCAACTGGTTCCGGGTTCGGTCACACTGCGTGGAACCTTGGGCAAGTGTCTTCAACGATAGCCACGGGCTGACCAAAACCTTGTAAGTAGATTTGGTAAACAGAAACTGAAAGAAGGCCGTCAAAATAATTCCAGCTCGGTCTGTTTTTTATGTTTTAATTATATTCTTGAAATATTTCGAAGCTGAATCTCAAGAGATATTTCACATTTTCTAAAATTTCTTTAAAATAAAAGTTATAGAGATTTAAATTTAATAACTTTTCCCCCAGAAAACAGGATTTCTAAGCTGTCATCTTGAGCGTGATTGCACATTTTGTCAACATCCTGAAAATAGCACGTGTTGTCAATATTCGGAAAATAGCCCGTGTTTTTATATGAAACTGTAATCAAACGAATTACGCACGACATATAACCCCTCATAGATCTTTTACTGTTTGAAACTTTCAGAAAATTTTTACGTATTCGTATTCTACACACGGGAATTCATACGATTATGAAAACAAAATGTGGGTGTGCGTGATTTGAGACCTATTTAGCTGTTATTTTTAGCACATTTCACAATCTTAAAAACCGAAAAAAAATAAACGAGTAAACAACACATATTTTGTAGTTGTAAGCATTCAATATGCATTTAATGCGACAAACAACGCATTACCAATGATCATGATATTACATATTGTTCTGCAAAATATTGTGGCCAAACAGGTAATATCATCATCATCGTTTAACGTCCGCTTTCCATGCTGGCATGGGTTGGACGATTTAACTGAGGACTGGTGAGCCAGAGGCTGCACCAGGCTCAATCTGATCTGGCAAAGTTTTTACAGTTGGATGCCCTTCCTAATGCCAACCACTCCGAGAGTGTAGTGGGTGTTTTTACGTGCTACCGGTACGAGGGCCAGTCAACCAGTTCTGGCAACGACCACACTCAAATGGTGTTTTTACGTGCTACCTGTACGGGAGCCAATCCGGCAACACTGGCATTGAACACGCTCGAATGTAGTTTTTAATGAGTCACGGGCACGGGAGACAATATTTGGCCCTGGCAACAATCATGCTCGGATATGCTTGTAACGTTCCATTGGAACGAGTACCAATCAGGTGGTACTGTTATCGGCCACGTCAGCGATTTTGATTTGTTTACTCTTGCCTCAATAGGTCTTCGCAAGCAAAGTTCATTGTCCAATGAATGAGGAGTGCTCATAAGCGGGCCGGTTACACCTCCCGTTCGGATGTGCTTTTAACGTTCCACTGGCACGAATGCCAATCAAGCGGTACTGTCATCGGCCACGTCAGCGATTCTAATTTTGATTTCACTTGCCTCTTCACAAGCAAGGTTTATTGTCCAATGAATGAGGAGTATTCATAAGTGGGCTGGTTACACCTACTGGTATAGGCCATGGGCTATGGTCTCACTTGGCTTGTCGGGTCTTCTCAAGTACAGCATATCTCCAAAGACCTCGGTCACTAGTCATTGCCTCGGTAAGGCCCAATGTTTGAAGGTCGTGCTTCACCACCTTATCCTACAATTTTCTAGGTCTACCTCTTTCAATATGGAAAATAGAATTTTGCTGAATCTGTTTCATTCGCTCCATATCATCTAGGACAATATGAAATTTTGTGATGATCATTTCATTGCTTGAGCTGTCCGATAAAAAACCCAGGTGAAATGAGTTTGAACCGACAGTTGAAACGAAATTACTGAAGATGAAACGGCCAGTATTTACAATAAAATCGCTGAAGAACTAGTTTCACAATCTTTTTTTCAGAATTGATAAGCAAATTGAGAACAAAAAAGAAATCACGGAATCATTCACACATGGAAAATCTAGATGCTATACTGGTCAATGGGTGTAGAGGAATGACTGACCCAATGGCAATAGGTCAGGGTCACCTCAACACAAAAAACCCGCTAGCCAGCAGGAAATAGCATCTGCTTTGGTTTCACCATCTGACCTAATTCTACCCAACCGTTATCGTAGTAAGTCGGGGTTCACCAGATCAGACCAATACCGTTGCGACAGGTCAGAATTTACTTCAACAGTCTACTACTACTACTACCACTACTACTACTACTACTACTACTACTACTACTACTACTACTACTACTACTACTACCACCACCACCACCACCACCACCACCACCACCACCACCACCACCACCACCACTACTACCACCACCACCACCACCACCACCACCACCACCACCACCACCACCACTACCACTACTACTACTACTACTACTACTACTACTACTACTACTACTACTACTACTACTACTACTACTACTACCCGGCAACGGGTGGCAGGTGAACCCTGCTGTACTCTTTCACCACAAAAAAATCTCCTCTCAGACTACGACATGATACTCTACAATTTTAGTTTCCATCATACGAAAACCGAACCAGTCCCGGCCATACCCATGCACCTAAACGACATCAATTTTCAGAAAGCAGTCTGGAGATTAACTGAAAAGAGTTTGTCCCTTATCATCGACTGGTCCTTCACTCACAGCTCCTCTGATATTGAAACAATATGGCAGCGTTTTCAGAGCATTGTCACTTATACATGCTCGAAACACGCTCCTGCAAAACTCACAAGCACCAACGAAGTGTATATATGTGCGTATATAGTATATACAACTTGCAAAACGTATTTTTACGGAGAATACATTCTCAAGTAAAAGCGGGGACGTTCAATGTCATACTTGAGTTGTGATGACGCGTAGGCCGCCGGTTAGGGCATTCGGTTCACGATTCTAAAGTCGAAATTCGGTATACGTTGGTGTGCTGTGTCCTTGAGCAAGATACTTTATTTCACGTTGCTCCAGTCACTCAGCTGCGAAAAAAGAGTAGTATAGGATCTTTTTTAAAACGGGGGCCACATTTTTCATTAATGTTTTACGTAGTGTTTTTGGTACCGAAAGACTTTCAAACTTCGTATACTTATCTATTTTGTGTTATAGAACAGAAAAATATTTTTGTATTCGAATTTATTTCATGTAAAAAATTGTCTTATTTCGATAATTTCAACCAATCACTGACAAGTATTCAATTTTTTATATTTACTACTTTGGCTGATTAAGCCATAGCTTCGTTTTATTTGCTTTTTTCATTTTAAATTGGTTTTTTTTCATTTTCTTTTTTTTTTCTTCGTTTTATTTGCTTTTGTCTTTTTAAATTTGCTGTTTTACCCTAACCCTAACCCTATCACCGATAGTATTGTTTCAGAATCGTTTGCTTATGTAGTCGGCACTTAATGTATATCGGCTGAATGGACGTCAGTGATTGGTTGAAATTACAGATATACGACAACTTTAACATGGAATAACTTAGGGATTTCTTTTATTTTAAAGAAGACTAAGAGAAAAAGATGTTTTATATGACACATTCTACCAGTGTTCCAAGTTTCAAAGTGTTTCGTTAATGAAAAATGTGGCCCCCGTTTTAAAAAAGATCCGTAGTATATATATTTCAAATGACCAGCCTTGTAAGAATCTATGTCACGATGAACCACCCCGAGGACTTAGTTAAGGGCATGTGTGTTTGTGGAGCGTTCAGCCACTTGTAAGTTAATTTCAGGTGCAGGCTGTCCCGTTGATTGGATCATCAGCTGTATCACTCATCGTTCGTCGTAACAGACAGAGTACCAATTTAATACTTGACTATCACTGTATATCATCGTTCCTATAAAAATTAATGGTGGTTTCCGAATTAGAACGTAAAGGAAATAAATTAAATACTTAAATAATTTTGTCCTAAGTTCTACCCTCGCTACAAGTGATCTCGGCAAACATTTTGAAGATATATTAAGAAAAATATATGTTCAAATGGACAAAATCATTCGCAAAGTGTAATGCAATATTCTTAAAATGTTAATTCCATACTGAATAAATAAATAAATAAATAACATCTACTTTTGACATGTGTAACTATAGTTACAAGAAAATTAGAAGCTCTGGTGATTATACCGTTGTTTTCGCATGTGATGCAGCACAAAAATGAAGTAAAATTAATTTCTTTGGAATCATTTAATCATTTTACAAAGTTAAATAATTTTTCTAAACAACCACCCCCGTCTTCTGCACTCTGTTTCTGTAAACCCTCTTATATATATATATGTATATTTGTGTGTGTGTGCCTGTGTGTTTGTGTGTGTCTGTGTATGCATCTGTGTCTATATATATATATATATATATATATATATATATATATATATATATATATATATATATATATATATATATATATATATACATACACATATGTATATAAACGTGTATATATATACACTCACACACAATCAAACACACACATATATGCAATGCTATAGGTTACCCTTAGGGAAGTCAACAGTAATGGAAAATTTATTAACAACGTGAAAATGAAGCTGTATTTCCACAATAGGTTTTTAAATAACCATACCAGAATAACTACCTAGTTTTCCATCACCTATAAATTTAAATTAACTCTTTGAAGTGAGGCGTGGGGTGGCGGTGGTTGTGATTGTGTTGTTTTTGGAGGGGGGGGGGGCTTTGATGGATGTGGGTTGATTGTATGTTTCAGCTGACAGCTGTTTGTAAAGAGAGGCGAAATGATAACAAACAAAATGGTGTGAAGTAAACAACTTCATAGAAAATGGGAAATGAATTTAGATGATGTTTCTGAGAAGAGTAATGAGGAAAAATTTCCAGGAGCAAGGTACGAAGAATAGGAATATTGAGGAATATGGAAAAATAGATAGATAGATTGATAAATAGAGAGGGATAGATAGAGAGAGAAAGGGCGAGATAGATAAATAGATAGATAGATAGATAGATAGAAAGAGAGAGATAAATAGATAGATTGATAAGAAAGAGTCAGCGATAGACAGACGGAGGTTGACAGATATCGGCAAAACCTATATGTAGATAAACAACAACACGAATGTATGTATACATATAAATATAAATATATGTATATATGTTTGTCTGTGCGTATGTGTTTGTGTAAGTGTGTGTGCATACGTATATATATATATATATATATATATATATATATATATATATATATATATATATATATAACGATACATACACACACATATATGTATATGCATGTATGCATGTACTTTGTATTATATATGTATATATTGATACATAGATAGATAGATAGATAGATATAAAGAGAGAGGCAGAGAGAGAAAGAAAGAGACAGAGAGACAGATAGAGAGATAGGCAGGAGTGAAACCAACTGACTGGGTAATAATGTAATATAAGAAACTATGTACAAAAGAAGAAGTTAGTCATGGATATTAAGGAACGTTCTACTTATAATTATTCTATATATCTACACCTAAACACACACACACACACACACGCACACATACATATATATATAGGTATGTCTATGCATACATACCTACATGCATACATGCATACATACATACATACATACATTATTAGTATATATATTGCCTGTATCTGTGATTGTCAATATTGTATGCGTTCATATTTCTAAAGATATATGTGCAGAAATATGCTTTAATTCCTGGACATATACCAAAGAATTGATGTTTTAGATTCCCTAGAATATGTATATCAACTAAACCTTGGGAGAGGCATTATGCCGGTAATAAACACAGGCACTGGTTCAGTCCTTTATTAATTTATATAGTTTTTTGTTAAATTATTTCCTTGCACTCTTGCAATCTCTTCAGTAACTTGTCTCTCCACTTCCATTTATTTTGAATGTATGATCTGTCCGTCGGACAATTTTGTTTAAACAAAACTGTGCAATGAACTTCGACAACTATACATACAGATACACCTATACATATATACATAGACAAATATATATATATATATATATATATATATATATATATATACACACATATATAGGTATGTATATATGTGTATCTATATATATGTGTGTATGTAAGTATATATATATATGTGTGTATGTGGGGGGGGGGTGCTTCTGTGTCTGTACATAGGTGTGTATGTTTATATATGTATATATACATATATATACATACGTTTATATATATATGTATTGATATATATATATATACATACATGCATATATGTGTGTGTGTGTGTGTTTTATGCACCCCCCCACACACACACACACACAACCGCACATAAACAAGGACACTCACACCCACGTATATATGCATATACGTACATTTATGCATACATTCACTTTACTATTTGCATTGTAATGGGCGTTTGTCGAAGTTATTTCTTTAAAACAATAAATTTCTGCTATTTTGAAAAACACATAAATTAAATTTCTGAACAAATAAAAATCGATATTTATACTGACGAATAATGTTGCGATGCAAATATTTATGAGTAGTTGCTTGAGAAAACACTTTGGTTTTAGGTTTTATTCCATAACTTGGAATCAAATAAAGGATCTTATGAAGGATTCCATGGGGTATTGAGAGCACCTGAATAACATGCTCCCTGTGCGATGAACTCCGACTAATATACATACAGATATACATATATATTTATGTATATATACATATACAGATATCTCTTTACTCTCTTTTACGTGTTTCAGTCATTTGACCATGGCCATGCCGGAGCACCGTCATTGGTCGAGCAAATCGACCCCAATACGTATTCTTTGTAAGCCTAGTACTTATTATATCGGTTTCCCTTGCCGAACCGCTAGGCGACGGGGACGTAAACACACCAGCATCGGTTGTCAAGCGATGTTAGGCGGACAAACACAGACACACACACACACACAGACACACACACACACACACACACACACACACACACACACACATATATATATATATGTATATATATACGACGGGCTTTGAGTTTCCGTCTACCAAATCCACTCACAAGGCTTTGGTCGGCCCGAGGCTATAGTTGAAGACCATTTGCTCGATGTGCCACGCAGTGGGACTGAACCCGGAACCGTGCGTATATATATATATATATATATATATATATATATATATATATATATATATATATATATATATAAATAGATAGATAGATAGATAGATAGATAGATAGATATATGTATTTATATATATATACATAGATGCATGTGTGTATATATGTGTGTACATACATACAAGATATCGCCTATATATATATATATATATATATATATATATATATATATATATATATTTATACATAGGTCTTTTAAATTAGTTTAAAGTAACGTTAAGGATATGCAAATAAAGTTCCTATTTCCTAATGCCGGCTACCGTCTAATGATATTGACTAGTGAGTTACTTTTTTGAGGTTATATTATGGTTATACCGACATAACGTAGGATAAATATAATAATAACAATAATTCTAGGATGGAATTTATAAATATTTAATACATGGCTACGTACGTTTCCACAAAACATATGATTTTGACATGAGAGTCTATATCCTTCAGTATAGGTAAATTATCCTTCATGCTGGCAAGAAGGGATAAACCTCCCTCTGTAATTAATCCAATAATACAGTATCGCCTAATGAAATGAATCAATGATGATGATCAACCGGATGCTCACGGATAATCCCAAGGATATTGACTCTGAGGTCTAAATCATGTGATTTGTTGAAACCTACGTAGCGATGTATTAAATATTTATAATTTCCATCCTAGAATTATCGTTATTATATATATATTTATATATACATGTGTGTGTGTATGTGTATATGTGTGTGTGTTTGTGCGTGCGTGCGTGCGTGTGTATGTATGTATATATGTAGATACTTCTGGGTTTTCTTGCGGGGTAGAAAGTGAGCGCTCGTTCGATGATTGTGGCGAACGCGTTAATTTTAATCAATCAATACTCGTTCTGTGTCGATATCTTGAACATTACCGAAGTCGATCAGAGAAAGGGAAGTACGACTGCAAAAAAAAAAAAAAAAGAAGGAATATAGAAAATAAAACCACCACTGACAAGAAAAAACATTAAAATAAGCTAACGTACCGAAGTTTCCATTAATTAAACTTGAACATACGTAATTCGATGTAAGTAATAATTGTCTGATCTTTCGTATAAGAGCGTATATTTTTTTTATCTACCATCAGCATTTAGGTCTAACTCACCCATTCATCACTTTTCTCGTAAACAGCACAAGTATCTCTAACTAATTCATAATACATCCCAGCTGAATAAAGATTACACTCGATTGTCGAAATTGTCTGATCTTTGGCAGACGACAAGGTATATTTCTACCTATGTTTCAGATTTAGATCTAACTCAAAAATTCATCAATTTTCTCATAAACATCATAAGCGTCATAATAGCATCCCCACTGAATAAAGATTAAACACGGATTGCGGTTATTTACTACCGGTGCTTTCTTCCAACAAATGTCTTTAACTTCTTCAAGTCATTATCTTTCACATTCAGTTCACTTGTACTTTATTTTCTGAAAAATATGTTAACCTTCAACGGGGTGGCAAATAATCTTATAAACAACGGATGTGAAGGGATATCACACACGAACAGTTGTGGCATCAGTAAGTGATATGCTTCCGAACACTGAACATGACTTCTTAAACTATTAGCTAGCTTAATCTACGGAACATCAGCACTTGGCAGATCATCGACAGCCATTATTGGCGTCCACCCACTTCTGTCTCAAAGAATTCCGACCATTTCTCCGTCCAGCAGATAATCTCTGTCTAATTCCACCACTGGTCAATTCAATTACACCATTAATATGTATACATACATCCATACACAGTGGTTGTGTACTCCTTATGTAGAGTTTGACCACCTCCTGTACTGACACCTTAGGACCATTGTGGCATCTGATGTGGTTTTTTTAATCCAGGCAATGTTTTGAAAAGACACCCACATAGATTGCAATATACACACATACATGCATGCATGCATACATACATACATACATACATACATACGTACGTACATACATACATACATACGTACGTACATACATACATACATACATACATACAAACGTACATAAACAATCTTAAGAAATTAAGCTTCTCAAAACCGGAAAAAAGGAAACTGATTCAAGGACTACAGATCCAATCCATCAGTGGAATTGTAAAAATCTGTAAAACTTGCCAGACGTTTATCATTTAAATACATGTCTAGATATGCAATTATATGCATAAAGCAAAAAATGCAAATCTGTACATATAAATACACATACATACATACAAACAAAAATAGCCTGTTCTTGATGTTGAAATTCTAATGATGGAGCCTTGGATCTAGGTTAGAAACCGGTTCTTTATTGACAAGAAATTTTGAAACAAAAC
>NC_142931.1:8699790-8702290 GCF_046866305.1 Octopus bimaculoides | reverse complement strand
AGTGAACTAGAATGATTGTAGCAAATTAGACACATCGTCATAGATCGCAATTCAAAGTGATAAATAGGCAGAGACTGTAACAGAAGATGACAGAAATACATATAAGCATGTAAATATATATATATTCGGGAGTATGTATAAGTGTCTGTATGCGTACGTGTGTGTGTATGTGTGTAACTATTTGGACTGTTTGGTCTTTAGGTATATGTTTATTAGTGTGTCAATTAAAGCGAGCTCAGTGGTGAGGTTCCCGATGTCATCCACAGTTACGATCAATTACACGCGCGCACGCGCACACACATTAGAGAGTATCGAACGTCGTTATGCATCACTGGTGACAATGTTTCGCGTTGTTTAAGCTCAAGGAGTACTGTACAGATTTTGTATATTAAGGATAAGAAGGTAGTTACAATTTTGGATAAATTCTTTATTTAGCGCTTTCGTCAATGCGTGGGAAATCTGAAGAGTCCGAACGAATGGACGAAAGCGCTAAATAGAGAATAATCCAAAAAATCCTTTTTCTTAATGTACGAGTGTTTATACATATATTCATAAACACATATATGTGACTACACTGGATAAAACCGGGGAACTTTAATGCTAACATCCTTCTAAGAGATATCTATATCTATATCTACCCTCACCTCCCCACCACTCCAACACCACGATACCACATCATGCCACATCACACCACACCGCACACACTAGCACTGACCACTTCCCAACGCCCACAGCATCTTCCACACAACTACACATGCACACACGCACACGTCAAGGTCACCAGCCCCTATCCACACGCAAATACACGCTCCCACATACACAGGCAGGCGCACCTTCGTTTTGGGATCAACCCTATCTTTTTTTATTTCCCCTTCTTCCTAGCTCTCCTGTGTGACCCCTCTGTCCGAATTCGCCAGGATTGATCGCTAGCCACTAAACCTATTTTTATTTTCTCTCTCTGCTTATATCTGTGTTCCTTTCTGTTGAAGAGCGTTGGCTCGAAACGTAAGAGACTTTGTCACTTCCCGAGCGTTATGCCATTACATCTTTTGTTGTTTACACACCTGTCTTTGTTTATTGTTTTTTTTTTTTTGGAAATTTCAACTATGTATATATATATATATATATATATATATATATATATATATATATATATAGGTTGCGTAAGGTATTTAAGGTCAGACATATGATTATAAAAAAAAATTACAGTTTACAAGGAATAAAATTCACAGATTATAAGGAACGAAATAGAAGTAACTATTAGTACTTTATTCTTCTATTTTATTCCTTATAATCTGTGAATCTCATCCCTTGTAAACTATAAATTCTCTCCGTCTAAAGCATTCATACTTTGTCTGTCTCTGATAACTGAATATCCAGTGCACAGATATGCTAACCAACCACTTGGGATATCGCAGAAACAGCCGTAAGTCGTCAAATTCAGCTTACCCTAATTAAATTATTCTAAATGACTTGAGATACTCGTTCTGACTTGGTTTGTGTTTTTCCTATTATATAATATAATATAAAACAAGGTGTCCACAAAGTCTGGGTACATGGGGATTAACACATACTTTAAGAAATTATTATTTCTTATATTTAATTGTTTATGTTATGATTTTATTTGCTCCATGTAACCAGATCTTGTGGACAACCTGTATAATATAATATGATATAATATAATATAATATATATATATAATATAATATATATATATATATATATATATATATATATATATACATGTTATGTGTGTGTGTGTATCTGATCGTATGCGTGTGTGATATAAATACCTATAAATACGTGTGCATTGGTTTTTGTGTGTTTTTATGTGCGTGTGCATCAAAGCTGATATATATTGCCGTGAATATAGGATGGCAGCCAGTAGTAAATGTTTGTTTGCATACACAAATTTATCGATTTCTTAAAGATTGATAGGCAAAAGGCAGTCACACAGACGCTCTTACATACATATACATACATTGATTGACCGTTGACTGAACACTATTCAATTTTTTTTCTCCGTGTTTTTCTCCTTGTCTCCGTATTCTTTCTGTTGAAGAGCGTAGCTCGAAACGTCAAAGACTTTCCGTATTCCCGAGCGTCATACTAATATATCCTTTTGTTATTTACACCACCTGTCCTCGTCTGTTGTTATTATTTGTATATTCTCCCATATATATATATATATATATATATATATATATATATATATATATATATATGTATGTGTGTGTGTGTGTGTGTGTGTGTGTGTGTGTGTGTGTGTGTGTGTGTAAACTAACAGAATCATATACATACATGCACACACACACACATTAATTGACACCGTAACACACAGACATGTATAGAAAAAACCACACGGCTCCGTTTTCATACATATGTATATATACGTAAATGTACACAGTCAAGCAAGTATAAACCCTCTCATATAGATCGACACATATGCAATAGCAGATGAAAATATGAAATAAAAAATCTTTAGCAAAATATGATCTTG
>NC_142931.1:8684790-8694790 GCF_046866305.1 Octopus bimaculoides | reverse complement strand
ATATATATATATATATATATATATATATATATATATATATATATATATATATATATATATATATATATATACACACACACACACACATATATATATATATGTGTATATATATATATATATATATATATATATATATATATATATATATATATATATATATATGTTTCTGTGAGTTAGAGGTTGGGAAACCAACCATCTAAGGGATATTGCCTATCCAGTACATACTGCTGGTAGTGTACCCAATTATTCATACCCAAGTGCTGTTTATTGTGTGGCAATCTCGCAATTGAGTGTTATATATGGCCGGAGGTAAAAACTGGTTTACCCTTAATTTATATGGCATCTAAAACAATGGAGAGGATACTAAAACGACATACACCAGCCGGTGGAGCTTGAAGCAGTCCAATGCCACTACACTAAAATGATTCAAACAGTGCAGCGGATGAGCTACAGGGATAGGCTGAGAAAACTGCAACTTTATTTTCTGGAGCGAATGCACGACAGATATGTAATAATTTAGAAGGGCTAGTTCCTAATTGCTGCATTGAGTGTTATACAAATGCCAGAATTGGCCGCCATTGTGCTGTACCAAAGGTATCATCCATTCCATCTAAGTTCAAGACCAGGTACTGCGATTGTCTAGGGTTCAAAGGCCCACAGCTCTTCAATGCCCTGCCACAAAAATTAAGAAATCTGCATAAGGTGGAAGTAAATGTCTTCAAAAAGGAACTAAACATCCTCCTCTCCACAATACCGATGAACCAACAGTCTGACATGAGGTACAGACGAGGGCAAATGAATAAAACTCCCTTATACACCAAATGGGCCAACAGTTGCGACAAAGGTACATACAGGAGTGGTGATGTGAAACACCTCAGACTGAGGAAATCAAGAAGACCACGGTGGTGCTCCAGCAACACCACAGCCACATGGCTGAAACGAGTAAAAGTGTAAAAGTGTGTGTATATATATGAGAGAGAGAGAGAGAGAGAGAGACGAAAGATGAAAGATACGGGAAAATTTATTGATCAGTAAGCACACAAGTGGGAGACAGTACATTTACATTGAGGTGAAGGCTGATTCGTTCAAGAACCGTTATCGAAACAATGGCACTAGGTGTAAGAAAATCAACAGAATGCATTCGGCATCTTTGGTGAGGATAAGATTAAATATGATCTAATCTGGTCCATAATAAGACACGTACAACCGTACCATATACTTCATAGGAAACGGAGGATGTCTATTTTGTGGACCAATGAGAAGATCATTAATAGGATTTCTGAAAGACTGTCAAAATGTCTGCATGCTTATAAATGCACTTTCGCACAATACAGCGGGAATGAATTTCACTAATCCTTAACCAGATTAATAAACACAATTTACCTCAATGTATAGATGAATTAACCAGCGCGTCGTCCCTGTAGAGACCAAAGCTGGTTGAAGGGAATTTCTGTTTTAGTATATCTAGGATGAAAGGAGCCACTAGGTCACATACATGCGCATTGCATTATAAAAAGTACATATTAGCACGTCGAAAGAGCCATCTGGGTCGGTGCTTTGGTCCCTTACTGAAGAGTAGGGTTCTTCTGGCGTGCATCGTAATGCGAAGTTCAGTGCCTTTAACAGGAGGTCCCTTGATATAGATGGCTAGAAGTCCACTCATCAAATTCGATAAACCTAGGTTTACCCCTACACCTGTTGGTCTTATATCATGTAATGACTTCGTTGGTGTTTCGCCATGGGGTGAGCTCAGAGGCGTTGCTAACACCGCCGTTGCTACTGATCTTCCTGATGAACTGTTTGCTCACCTGTCCGATCTCAAATTTCGCCAGGTTTATCAACCTGCATTTAGGGTTAGGGGCAAAGTTAGCCTTATGTATATATATATATATATATATATATATATATATATATATATATATATATATATATATATATATATATATATATATATATATATATATATGAGTGTGTGTGTGTGTAAATACATACGTATATGCAAATATTAGATATATAAGTGTGCGCGTGTGTTTCGAGCTAATTAAAAAGTGTATTTGCAATACTTTACATGAATTCTGTATATATTTGTCAGCTACACACACACACACACACACACACACACACACACACACACAAATATGTACACACACACGCCGAATTTGACGAATAGAAATATAATTATATAAGTATGTGTTTGTGTGTGTTTGTGTGTGCGCGTGTATGTATATGTATATGTACGCATGCGATGATATTTATAAAACTGATTAAATACGATTTAAGTCGTCACCTGAAGCACACAAAAATTAGACAGTAAGATTAATAGGTATTTCAGTTATCGTCATATCCAAGACAGTAAGTTAATGCGATACCGTGTCTAGACACGTCGCTAGTCTATCTCTATAACACAGATATTACGAGATAAACTTTTTCTGAAGCTTCACATACCTTCTTTCCCAGTGTGATAGCGTATACTAAGGCACCAATGACACCATATTAAACTACTTAATCGATCAGTTTTGAAACCAAAATAGTGGATGTAAATGGTAGTTAGATCTCGTGGTACTCTGTCGGTTACGACGAGGGTTCCAGTTGATCCGATCAACGGAACAGTCTGCCCGTGAAATTAAGGTGCAAGTGCCTGAGCACTCCACAAGGCGGCGAGCTGGCAGAATCGTTAGCACGCCGGGCGAAATGCTTAGCGGTATTACATCTGCCGTTACGTTCTGAGTTCAAATTTCGCCGACTTTGCCTTTCATCCTGTCGATAAATTAAGTACCAGTTACGCACTGCGGTCGATGTAATCGACATAATCCCTTTGTCTGTCCTTGTTTGTCCCCCTCTATGTTTAGCCCCTTGTGGACAATAAAGAAATAAGACACATGTACCCTTAAAGTAGTTCTGGGGGAGATTCAGCGTGACACAGAGTGTGACAAGACTGGCCCCGTCAAATACAGGTACAACAGAAACAGGAAGAAAGCGGGAAAGAAAGTTGTGGCGAAAGAATACAGCAGGTTCGCCACCACCCACTGCTGGAGCCATGTGGATACACACACACACACACACACACACACACACACACACACACATATATATATATATATATATATAGAGAGAGAGAGAGAGAGAGAGAAAGACTCAGTCGATTAAGACGACGAGTGTTCCAGTTGATCCGATGAACGGAACAGCCTGCTCGTGAAATTAACGTGCAAGTGGCCGAGCATTTCACAGACACATGTATTCTTAACGTAGTTCTCGGGAAGATTCAGTGTGACACAGAGTGTGACAAGGCTGGCGCCTTAGAAATACAGGTACAACAGAAACTGGAAGAAAGAGTGAGAGAAAGTTGTGGTGAAAGAATACAGCAGAATTCGCCGTCATCCCCTGCCGGAGCCCCGTGCAGCTTTAGGTGTTTTCGCTCCAATAAAGAGTCACAACGCTCGGTCTGGGAATCAAAACCGCGATCCTACGACCGCGAGTCCGCTGCCCTAACCACTGGGCCATTGCACCGCCACATTTTAATCTACTAAAGACGGCAGTCGAAAACGTCGTCTAATCATTTCTCGCTGTTTTAAAATAGTAGGGTAATAATGCAACACGTGACAATGTGATTCTGATTCCAAATATTTATGTAATCACGTTATTCTCAAAGCGGTTTTATAATATTTCTTTTGATCTATCTTCTTTTTTGGGACTGTGGCCATGCTGGGGGGTGGCTTCGAAGTGTTTGCCGGACCAAATCGCATCCAGTGCTTATTGTTAGCTCTGGTCGTATTCTATCAGGCTCTTTTGCCGAACCGGTAAGTTACAAGGACGTAAGCAAATCAACATCAGTTGTTCAGCGTTAAAGGAGGACAAACGCAAACACACACATACACACAAACACACACACACACACACACACACACACACACAAGCGACTTCAAGACATTGCGCAATGGGATTGAACTCGAAACAGCGTCGTTGCCAAGCGAGCTTCATAACCACACAGTTATGCCAGCGCCTATACCATGTTTTGCAATCCACACTGCCTGGAGAAAAAAAAACTATATAAAAAGAAGCTAAAAACGTTAACAACTACAAGAAGATGTTTACTTAAATTTAGTTCTTTACCGAAAAATCAATTAAATTTTGTGTCACTGTCATTCTTCATTTCCTTTGTGTTTTTCACTTTTTATTTTAGAAGAAAAATAACGGCATACCTTTTAACAGCAAGAATTAGGAAAAAGAGAGAGTTGAATGATACACTACAGTAAAAGAGAAGTGTAACATGAATATAAGAAAGAAGATTTGTCGTTTCATAATGGAACTACCGATAATTCTACGGCTGCTGATGTATTTAGGACGCCAGGTTTGTTTCTAATTCTTCGTATTAGTACATGACGCTTGTTATATATGTACATATATATGTATATATACATACATACATATATATAAATATATATATGTATGTATATATATATATATGTCGCTTTTGAATTTGGTTTGTAAGACTCTTTATGTGAGTTCGTGTGTTAAAGCAGATACTGTTTTGTCTAGGAAGAGTCATTCTGTTTTAGCGTCTTATAATTTAACACACTCACCGGTAAAATTTCCACTTCCTTTATTTTTTTACAATTTTCGTTGCGAATTGGAAACTTTTCAATAGTCAAAACTATTGTAAATGTTGCAAGACGCAACGAAAAGTGTAGAAAAATGTATTAATGAGATGACAACATAGAGGAAGGGAGTAAAAGAAGGAGGATGGGGCAGTCGATTAGCTCGACTACAGTACGGAACTGGTACTTATTTAATCGACACCGAAATGATAAATTTCAAAGTCGACCTCGGCGGAATTTGAACTCAGAACGTAACGGCAGACGAAATACCGCTAAGCATTTCGCCTGATGTGCTAACGTTTCTGCCATCTCGCCGCTTTTGCTGACTAGAAAATTGCTTGTTTGTTAAACAGTTTATAATCTAAGTGGAAACGTAACGACGGGTCGTAGAATACAATACTAAAAATGCACCAAGTCCTTCCTACTAGAAAAATGCATGTTTATTAAACAGTTCATAACAATTTATTCATTCTCTATGGTTAGGTTATGACAACCCCTTCATATTTCTTATGTTGTCGTTTCTCTTATCGACCACCAAAAATATATCCACTCCGTCATTAATTTCTGTATGGCTTGTGTCCTGTATAGAAGTCCTCATTCTCTACTTTCCATCAAGTGTCTTCAAATTGTTCTTACTGAAAGTTATGATATTAAAATTGGAGTATGTAATTAATGAAATAATAACAATTAACTAATACTCAATATCTAGTTTTATTTTGTGTACTACAGTCATCTATCGATAATAGTTTCGTTTTCACTCATACCGGAATAAATGAATCATGCTCTGTTGATTCAATCATCGCTATTTCCAGGCCTGATTTTGTACAAATTTATTGTGTCAATATCTTTACATAACAGAACATTGCATAATATTGTATTATTTCCCCTCTTCATTGTACCCGTCTATTTCTATTTATAGTTCCATATAAATATTTTTGCTGTTTATAAAGACTTATCAAACCGGTTACAATCCTTTTTAAAAACCTCTTAGCATTATGATGTTGTGTAATATTGTTTACGGCTGTTACAAAACTTTTACAACAATATTCAGTGGAATTAAGTGCAAAGGGAAAAGCGTTACACAACTGTTAAAGACGTTGAAACTTGTAAGTGGTTATAAAGTTCTTTTTATGTTCTCGATGTCGTGAGTTCCTCAGTGTAGACTCTTGGGCAAGTACTTTCGTTGCAAAAGCCTCGGGTTTACCTCGGTGTTTGGAGTGAAACTACGGAGTCGATTTATGTGGAAGTCCACTAGATGCCCACGTGCGGGCAGTGCAAACGACTAGCCTTGCCATATATTGTATCACACACATTGTTCCCGAGGATAACGTTAATTGTACACGTGACTGTGCGGTACCCAATCACTCTAAGTTTTCTATAATTCAATAATTAAGCGTTGCATTGATCGAACCACTGGAATAAACACAATCGATCTCGATATCGATTCACTTACATCAGTTATTCTATATCCTGTCTTCACGAATGTGACAAACCTAATTATAGCAGCGGAAGTTGTTTAGTCATAGCGTTTCTAGTAAGCATTCATATATATTAACACTGAAGACTACTGGGAGAAATTTGACGTTCAAGTATATTTTACTTCCTGTTCTTGGTGACTGCAATTCGAGATATCGTTGCTATTATGTTAAACTGACGTATGCCCAAATTTGGCCAAATGCGTTTTTTTTTCAATATTTATTTTTGCTTGCAATCGCCGGTTCTTTTGGTTAAACTATCGTATCTCCAGCTGCTTCAGATGCCAAGATATCAAAAATTGTCAAAGTGTAGAACAGCGGTTTTACTATGGAATGGTGAAACTATTTTTTTCGTTTTCTGAAAAAGCAACGTTTTGGACTTACGGCACTTTTGCATAATAGCAATGATATGTCTTTCAATAGAATACCCCCGCTATATTCTGTTGTGTCTGGGGAGAATCATTCTCTTTTAGTACCTTATAATTTAACACAATCACCGTTAAAATTTCCACTTATTTCTATTTTTATTTTTCTAAAATTTTCGTTGCGTCTTGCAACCATTTCAATATATAAACACCAAAATTATTTATATGGACCAATAAATAGAAATAAAACTATTGAAAAGGTTGCAAGACGCAAAGAAAATTTTAGAAAAATACAAACGACATAAGTGGAAATTTTACCGGTGATTGTGTTAAATTATAAGGTACCAAAAGAGAATGACTCTCCCCAGACACAACATAATATGCTTAAACACACGAACTCACATAAAAAATATTGCAAACCAAATCCCAAAACGAAAATACCGCTAAGGTTTACTCGTTCTATTGTTTTTTTACTAGATTACTAAACATGAATAGTAGAAGTTTAATACTTTTGTCCAAATTTCCACACATTCTGCGTTTGCAATTCTACTGCATATTATCCATATTTAATCATTATCAAATTGATTGTAATGATTTGTTCCAAAGCGGCTGTAATTAGCGATTCTCTTTGTTTCCAGTTTCCATTTCCATAAGCTGCATTCTTCACGTTGAAATATCACGGAGCTTCTTATGAGTTGGACATATGAATTTTTCTTTTTTTCCTCCATATATTATGTAACATCTTATTTTTAATCTTGATTTCTTTTTCTGTTTCGCTGTTTCAGTAACTTCTGCATTTCTATATTTCAGTGATAAAGATCTAATGCTAATTATCAATAATTACTCACTGTAAGGTGGCGAACTGGAAGAATTCAAATTCCGCCGTTGTAGACTTGGCTTTCTATCCTTTTGTCGTCGAGAAAATAAACACCAGTTGAGCGCTGTGGTCAATGTAATCAAGTCTTCTCTCTCCCTAAAATTGCTGGCCTTGTGTCAAAATTTTAAACAAATATTTCCTCCAAACAGATTAAATCGATTATATCGACCCCAATGCGTAACTGGTACTTATTTAATCGACCCCGAAAGGATGAAAGGCAAAGTAAACCTCGGCGGAATTTGAACTAAGAACGTAAAGACACGAAATACCGCAAAGCATTTCGCCCGGCCTGCCAACGCTTCAGCCAGCTCGCTCCTTATTCTTAATAAATTGAGACCCTTCTTCTTCTTAATAAACTGAGCCTCGAACTTTGGGGCGGCTTACTTTATGCATTGTTAACAGTTTCCCCGTTTTTCATAAATATATGTTTTAACCCATTGAAAAATAGAGAAAAGAAGTTATAGTATATCTTAATAGAGGCACAGACTAAGTCTTTCTTGTCGTGATTTTGGTTTCACATTTTGACACATATCCTGCAATTTCGGGAGAGGGGTTCAACTGGTAATTATTGTATCTACCACGAAAAAAATGAAACGCCAAGTTGACCTCGGCTGAATTTGATCTTAGACGTAAAGGCGGAGGAAATGCCCGTAGGCATTTCGTCCGACGGGCTAACGCAGCGTCTACGTCAACGCCTTACTTCCTGCCTTGATATGAAATCCATTTAGTTTTTATTCACATAATAATTTCCTAACCTATAGCGGGCTCTTTCTAATCTGTAATTAAGTACGCTAAATAATTAAACAAACATAGTTACTGATGAAAAAACAACCTCGAATTTGCGCAAAATCTGATTGAAGACAACTTTTTTTTTACATATGTATATAAATAAATATATAAACAAGAATAGATAAAGGGAATTGCAATTGATAAAATACTGCAGACAGCAAGTTGCTAAATGAAATGAACTTGGGAGATAAAGTTACTAAGCTGGAAACAGTATTTAGAGACTATTAACTCAAAACTGATAATGATGAATTATAGTAAACGCAAACACAGACAGAAATTGTGCTTAATGTAATAGATAACTATTATAAATTGACTAGCATCGGTTGGAAAATGATTGGGAGATACAATAGTTAAAGAAATTGTAAAATAATATATATTTATAAATTATGACAAAAACGTTTGAACATCTGCAGAGTAACAAAGTTAGATATTTGATTGATATAAGCTAGAAACGCAAAAACGCAACCATTGGACAAAAATGACGAGAGACGTTTATATTAAAGCTCAAATTATAAACCTGCTGAACTGGTTTAAAGGGGATCCAACCCTTTCTACATTGACGAATTTTAGTCGAATGAATCGATACCAGAGCTTGTTAGCCTGATACTTATACTTTCGGCCTCTTTGTCGAACCGCTAAGTTACCGGGATATAAACACAGACGCAAAAAACACAAAGACATACACACTCACATACGACTGGTTTCTTTAAGCTTCCGTCTACCAAATTCACTCACTTTGGTCGACCCGAGGCTAAAGTAGAAGACGCTTGACGTAATGGGAGCAAAACTGGAATCATGTGGTTGGGAAGCAAACTTCTTACCACACAGCCATTCCTGTATCTATGGAAACCCAAAGCAAAGCAGATAGTTAAACACCTGATTTTTGTCTCTCCCAAGCTTTAAATTGCCTTCAATAATAATCCTTTCTAATGTAGGCACAAGGCCAGTCGATTAGATTAACCCCTGTATGCAAGTGGTACTTAATTTATCAACCCCCCAAAGGAAGAAAAGCAAAGTCGACCTCGGCGGAAGTTCAACTGAGAACGTAGTGGCAGACCAAATACCACTAAGCATTTCGCCCTGCTAACGGTACAGTGAAAATCCAGATTTGCATATAAGCTTGCTAAGAACGGAGACCAAAATGAAAAAAAGAAGTAAAAACAACGTATTTTGATTTAATTATGCAAATGATAAGGCTATTAGTACATAGCTTGGAGGGAATAACTTTGATTTATTGATTTTAAAGGAATCGGAAAAGTACAAACCTGATGGGACAAAACTGCTACGAAACAATATAACCAGATCACTGAAAAAAGTGAAAATAGAATAAAACAGGGGATACAAGTATTAGCGATGTCGCAAGATGATTAAAATAATCCTTTCTACTATAGGCACAAGGCCTAAAATTTTGGGGAGGCGGGATAGTCGGTTACATCAACCCTTGTACTTCAGCGTGTCTAGGTTTTGGACCTTAACTATCGAGTTAAGTTCCCACAACATGAATTTGGCAAAAATGCTATTGAAGCCTCATTTGGGAAGTTCTACTATGGCTACCGCATGCTTCTCATATTCTTTTCTACTCTAGCTACAAGGCCCGAAATTTTGGGGAGGCGGGATAGTCGAATACATCGACTCCATTACTTAACTGGTACTTAATATATCGACCCCGAAATGATGAAAGGCAAAGTCGACCTCGGCAAAATTTGAAGTCAGAACGTAACGGCAGACGAAATACCACGAAGCATTTCGCCCGACATGCTAACGGTTCTGTCAGACCGATGCCTTTACAATTTCAATAATAATGATATCTAATATAGCAAGGCGTCTACAAATATCGGCGGGGAGGGTACATCGATTATATTGAACAAAGCAGTTGACAAATAAGTATCGTATGAATAT
>NC_142931.1:8624790-8682290 GCF_046866305.1 Octopus bimaculoides | reverse complement strand
GAATGATTCGATCTCAGTACTTCTGTTGTTAAGCCTGGTGCTTATTCTAACGATCTTGTTTCTGATGAACTGCTAATTTACGGGGATATTAAACATATCAACCAGCTTGTAGGCGGTGGTCACACACACACACACACACACTTTCCGCCTACCAGATCCACTCACAAGGATTTGACCAGCTCGAAGCACTTCGGGCAAAATGCTGCCGTTAGATTAGCTCCAAGAGGCCATCGCCTCTAGCTAGCTATGTGACAAACGAACCTGTGTCCTTGCTGGTCTAGCATCTACAGACTAGTGTCAGGGTATTTGCCCCGTATCAATGCAGAGCAGACGAACCAGGCAGATGTCGCTACTGACTATCTGTTCGAAGGTTTATTTACCTAAGTTCAGTGGAATACATTGGCCAGTAATTGTTTTAAGTTGTAACACACGGCTAGGCGCAGGTTCATCTCCGAAGCTCTAAGAATAATTCTGCGAAGTCACCACATTTACAGTTTAGTTGAAAAATGTTGTTACCACTAAACATTTATAGATGTAATTACCCTCTTCCTCCTTTAAGACAGAACCTCAAATTTTCCCTTTTAAGCTATAGTTCGCTGCGACCAAATTGAGGCGCTTCCATCGTCATCTACTCCTCATAAACATTGTCCGTGTCAGCTTCGTAGTCTTTGTGAAAAATCAATTCACGCCAATTGTGAAGTCACATGGCTTAGCGGTTAGGGCATTTGGCTCACAGTCTTAAAGCCGTAAGTTCAATTCCTGGCGGGGCATTGGATCCTTGAACAAGATATTTTATTTCGAGTTAATCCAGTCTACTCGCCAGCAAATTGAGTTGTATCTATAATTGAAAAGACCAGCCTTGTTACATTCTGTGTCACGCTGAATCTCACTGACGACACCGGCTGAGAACGAAATTTACTTAGGGGAGGTGCAATCTCAGGTCTAACAGTTTTTCATGCAAGGTCTTTGTTCTTTGAGAAGAAATCTAACTCCGAGCTACTTTTGATAGATCACTTTTTATTCACTGTTTTCTAATCCTGAGAAAAGCAAGTAGGGGTGCAAATTTTGATTTTGCACCACAAACAAATTCTAGCGCACCCCCTGTTCTCAGGTTCTTGGTTATGGATGTACGTGTTTGTAGTTTGCTAAGCTTTTCTGTTGATCGGATCAACTGGAGCCCGCATCGTCGTAACCGACGGAAGGCTGGTTTCCTTTTACACTCCTATGAGCCTAGAAATGTTTCGATAAATCAAAGTGCTCTAATATATACTTAACAAAAACAAACTTTTGCAAACTGTAAAAGGGTCTGCGTTTTTCTCTACTAGGTTATATAAATGCGTTTAGTAACATTATTTCTAAAAATGAAAATGATTTATTGTTGCGCTCAGGTTTTGACGTAAAATTTAATATATCTAGTACTATATTTGTTTTTACAGATAACTTAAGACAACAAAAAGAACAGATGTAAATGAAAATATGTAAGAAATTGAAGTGATTATTTACTTCCATGTATATATATATATATATATATATATCTTCCATTCTTCCGTTTCCTTCATCAATTATATATATATATGTGAATGTATGTATATATATAGTTAGATAGAGATAGATAAATATATGTAATGATATATATATATATATATATATATATATATATATATATATATATATATATATATATATATATATATATATATATATATATATGTATATATATATAGTTAGATAGAGATAGATAAATCGATATATATATATATGTAATGCACAGATACTCTCCACACCCACACTCATATCCACACACAAATGCATGTAATCCTGTGCTTTTTCGTGCAAGTAGCTTTCATAAATTTTACTATGTTTCTCCGCAAGGAAATCACACGAAATGTTCCGACTTAACGCAGAGACGATTTATGACGAAAGAAACTTTGACTATTTTAATATATAGAAGTATGTAGCCAGAAATATCTGTATACTAAACGTGTATATTATATACATCAACAGGTGAGATGTAACAAATGTATATCACTCGCGATATGCACTTCTGATTTTTCAAAGTGTTTTAAATGTTTTTCTGCATCTACCCATTTATATATAAACTTTTAGTTCAACCTTTAATGGGAAGTAAAGAGACACTTACACTACTTGCGAACAATCATTATATATATATATATATATAGAGAGAGAGAGAGAGAGAGAGAGAGAGACACACACACACACACATATATATATATATATATATGTCACTTTATTTAGATAATTTCGCTAGAATCAGTTTTCTAGGATGGGAGGAAATAAATAAGTTAATAATTTGCATTAAATCAATGATATTCTCATAGTAAATGAGAGTTATACAGACGGAGGAGGGTTTTCTTGAATCAGAAATTTTCCTATATCTATCTCTCTCTCTCTCTCTCTCTCTATCTCTCTCTCTCTCTCTCTCTCTCTCTCTCTATATATATATATATATATATATATATATATATATATATATACTGTATATGAAGTAGTTTCATGATCACATAAAGTGACCACTTTATGTGATCATGAAACTACTTCATATACAGTATATATATATATATATATATATATATATAGATAGATAGATAGATATAGGAAAATTTCTGATTCAAGAAAACCCTCCTCCGTCCGTATAACTCTCATTTACTATGAGAATATCATTGATTTAAAGCAAATTATTAACTTATTTATTTCCTCCCATCCTAGAAAACTGATTCTAGCGAAATTATCTAAATAAAGTGACATAGAAAAAAGTATTATCATTGTAAATTAGAGGGTTAATTGATGTATTTTGAAAATCAAGAAAAAAAAAAAAACTTCCCTGGTTGAAATTTCGTTTATGACCATGAGAAATATCTATTTCTACTTTGCAAATAAAATCCGCAAGCTGTCAGAATCGTTAGCTCGTCAGGAAAAAATGCTAAGCGATATTTCTTACAACTCATGGACTTCTGGATTCAAATTCATTTGAGGTCGACTTTGCTTTTTAGCATTCCGCGCTCGTTTAAATAGATATCAATGAAGCACTAAATTAATGTAATCGACGTAACTCATTCCCTAAAACTGCCGATCTTGTGCCAAAATATGAAAGTATTATTCCGTAAGTAGAAGCAATAGCCTGGCCCAATCAATTACACGTCAAACAGAAAGCTTAGGAATTCTTCTTTCGTGTTTTTACGTTCTGAATTCAAATTTCGTCCAGCTCTACTATGCTGCAATCGATAAAATAAGTGCCAGTTCATGACTTGGGCCGATGTAAACGTATTGTCACTCCAGTAAAATTACTGGCCTGGTACCGAAATTTGAAACCATAATTACGTATGGAAAGCAGTGTATGGCAGGAGGAGACGTCTGTAAATTTCTAAAGCAATTATACTACTTTACAGAGAAGAAAAACAAAAGTGAATACATTTTGATTTATTATTAAACTGTGTGATGCAATTTAAAAGTTAAATGAGAGAAATTTCAGCTGTCATAAGTGGAATATATTTAAATTATTCTCAACTATTCTCCAAAATTTAGATTTATGTTGATCATTCTAAAATATAGATCTTATTATCTCAGTGGTGCAATATCGATTTCTGAATATGTCATATATCCTTTAGTTGCAGAGAGAAGATTTTATGGATTGAATCGGCATCCATATATGATTGGTAACTCATTTTATTGATCCTCTTGGGATACGATACTCTATTTTACTAATTCTATTTTTGCATATATACATACACCCATACATACATTTACTTGTGTATTTATGCATGCATACATGAAATTATGTGTAGACATATGTGTGTATATCTATATATACACTCCCTACTCGGATGGGACGATACTACAAACCATGTATTAACAATGACCTAACATCCTACCAGGTAGTACTATTAAGCTATCTTATGTATATGAAATGTGACACAAGTCAGTATTTAAAAAAAACACACATACGCACATACGGACGCATACACACACATACAGGCATACACATCTCGGGCAGATCTCGGACAAATCCCAACGCTGGAAT
The DNA here is from genome assembly GCF_046866305.1 of Octopus bimaculoides. Taxonomy (NCBI): domain Eukaryota; kingdom Metazoa; phylum Mollusca; class Cephalopoda; order Octopoda; family Octopodidae; genus Octopus; species Octopus bimaculoides. The sequence continues at coordinate 8,678,251 of NC_142931.1, read as the reverse complement.
ATAAGTTCAAAGGAAATGGAAGTAGAGTGACGTGTCACTGAAGAGGTTGCAAAAATACGATGAAATAACTATTCGACAAAAGAAAAGAAAAGAAATGACAACATGAATAATACAGAAAATTTGAATTATCGATTAACTGTTTGCCCAAAGTTAGAAAGACTAGTAAAAGAAAACGGCTGATCGATAAATTTGTTAGTGGTGTAACTAACCCATTGACTAACAAAAATAATAAATGACCGAACCAATGCGTGTGTATATTATTACGGGCGTCCTGTCCCTCACAAGATTCAATATTATTTCCTTCAACACACGAATTCAAATCAAGAACCTTGCAAACCAAATACAAATACGAATAATACACACACACACACACACACACACACACACACACACACACACACACACACACACACACACACATATATATATATATAAGGTACAGTGTATATTTAAATACATAAGAGGAATCCACTCATGGGATTCCTTATGCTAGAAAGAACTGCTAGATTCCAGAACCACAAAATTAGGGTAAAATTTCGAAAGGAACGAAATGAAAAATAAAAACTTTTACCGTGTTCGCCTGGACCAATTGGTTTCTGACTTAATTTAGCAATTAAGATAATTTGCTAGATGAAGTCGTTATCAACAGGTACACCCAAGACTAAAGTATATAAACACGAGGTAATCAATTCCATGCCTCCCGTTTATGCATCCTAATTTTTTTCAGATCTACTTCGAAGGCGCAGCTCCTAGCCGGCAATAAAAATGCCAACTTTTAAAATTCGAAAATTATCCAAAAAATTTATACTTAATCATATCAAAGGGGAATGGAAATTAATAAAATTCTCACTTCCATGTGGCCTAGCGTATAAAAGTTTAGTCCAAAGACTATGGATTACTCATGAGGTACAGTGTGTATTTAAATACATAAGAGGCATCCACTTATGGGATTCCTTACGCTAGAAAGAACTGCTAGGTTCCAAAACCACAAAATTTTGGACTAAACGTTATTAATTACTGTCGTTTGTTGGAATTGTTAAAAACTGTTATAAATCTGCAGGTCGTCTACAAAGAAATTATGAGTTACATTGATATGTCTGGCAGTTGAAGATCCTAGCATGTAACCATTTGTTTTCTGCATTAGGAACGGTAATGGACTCAGTGCCAAAATGAAAAGAAGTACAGAAAGACTATCCCCCTGGAATATTCCTTTTGTAACGCCTATACTATCAGACACAAGTATTCGGTTCTCAGTTTTAAGGGTAAGAATAGTTGTTTATGTCTTTGTGAATCTCTCTATGGAAGCAATTAAGGTAGTCGGTACCTTTGCCAGGTGTAGGCACTTCAACAGCAATGAAAGAAGGATAGAGTCGAATGCCTTCTGATAGTCAAACCATATTGTTGCAAGGTTTCTGCGTTGTTTTCTTACTTCAGTCAGGACAGCTTCGTTTATTAAATGTTGTTCAGCACATCCCCACACTCCCTTCTTTCCACCATCCTGTTCATCAGTAACAATGTTGTTCAACTCACTTTGGTCCTGGAAGAATTGGTTGAGGCAACTTGTGTACAATTTGTACATAATGTTTAGGTAAGCAAATTTGAATATAAAATATTCAAATATTAGGTCCCTTCCAGGTGCATTCCTATTCTGCAGTTTGCCTACTGCTATAGTGAAAGTTTCTGCATCACTTTTGTATGTTTTACTATTAGTGTACGTATAGTATTCTCTCTCAATTGTATTTAACCATGATGCATTCAGGTTGAAATCCCTCTTTTCGTTCCAAATTTTTGACCAGAATGATCTTCATGGGAGGGAGCTTTTTTTAATGGTAATATTTTCCTTCCTCATCTCTCTGTATAATGCTTGTGAGTCGGAAACAAACTTGCGATTGGACCTGGCTCGCTCAAAAATTCGCTTGCGATAGCGGAGTTTCTCGCTCGTCGTCCTGAATTCATGTTTTAAAGTGATTAACTTTCCCCCGAGAGCTCGGTGTGAAGAGTTGCCATTAAGTTTCATTTATTTTTGTCTGAGGTAGAGTTGGTGAGGTGTAAACTCATTTTTCTCCTTACATTTTATTGTTGCACTGAACTAACTATCCGATATGGCGGCGCAAGTTGTTGATGTTTTCTTCAAGTTTTGTTTTACGTTTAGCTTGTTTCCGTTTAGTAATTTCGTTTATTCACTGTAGATTTCTCTTAGATGTTCTTTTAGAGTAATAGCAGCTGTGTGTATAAGAGTATTAATATTCCAGTAATTAAACAAATATTAATACTCTTATACACACAACTGCTATTACTCTTAAAGAATGTGTGAGAAAGTGTGAAGAGCGTAGGATTTTATAGTGTAATTGAGAGGTACACAGTGCCAGCAATCCTGGCACTCCTTCAACTAATTGTAACCATATCTACAATTATACAACATTTTCTCCCACTTCTCCCCTCTCATTTCCATTCTTATATCGGCCGAAACGAGACAACATTTTGTTCTCACAATGCAAGTTTTCTTACAAGAAATGTTATTAACGAGTTTAGTTCCTACAATTTACTGCACAAAACCAAAAAGAACTCTAAACATCAATGGAAACCACACGCCGAGCAAAAGGGCAAAAGCTCGCTCGATCTCGATTTTCAGTACGAATACGGACCGCGAAAGCGTGGCACATAGATCATTTGCAGGTCTTTCGGTAAGACCTGCAACCTCTCAATAAGATGTTGATGGGTTTGAACAACACGATAGAAAGCAATGGACCTTAAATGATACATTACTGTTTTAAAAGAAGCGAAAAACACAGTGACTTCTAAGTAAGCAACGACAATGGCGAACCATAATTACAATGTAACTCGATTTTTTCCTTGGGTAGTAACTGTTATTTCTTAATTGCTTACCCCTAGGAAGTATGAAAAGTAGCTAATATTTCCTTCAAATTTTGGCTTTGTTACATTTATTGAACCCCCAAAGAATCCCTTTCAACACATAGCTATCTTGCTCTCCCACAGCTCCTACTCATGATCAGAGATGCACATATTGTCAGCCAATAGGGGACATGTTCAAGTGGTTAAGGTCAAGTGACTGACAAGGAAATCTGTGGTATTGAGCAGATATGTCTGCTCAATGCAACTCAGTGCTCAGTCAATGCAGCTCAGTACTGAATCTGTCTGAAAAATAATAGCAAATAGGTCATTTAAAGAACATTGATGTCCAGGTCAGAAAAGTAAAGTTTGAAGGGAATAGTAGTCATTTCGTTTGATTTCGCAAGACCGATTCTTCAAGGCGATCCAATTGGTAGGACACACACATACACACGCACACACACACACACACACACACACACACATACACACACACACACACACACACACACACACACACACACACACACACACAAGTGTTTATGTGTGTGTATGTATGTGGTGTGTATATATGTGGGGTGTATGTGTGTATATGAATAATGTATATATATGAGTGTGTGTATATGAGTATGAGTGTTGTGTCTGTTTGTCCCATAACCAGTATCGGGGTGGTTACGTGCCCATAATCTAACGGTTCGGCAAGAAACCGATAGAAGAAGTACCATACCTAAAAATGTAATGGTGTTGATACATTCAACTAAAAACTCCTCAAAGTTGTGCCCCAGTATGGCCACACTAAAATGACTGAAACGAATAAAAAATGTAACAATTAGGATTTTATCAAAAGTTTTTGTCTTTTGAATAATCGCACTTTCTACGATCTGAAATCAGTGATGTGTATTTCGTTCACAACTGAATCGTTTCCGTTCTCTTTACAATTAATGCTATAAAAACGCGTGTACTCCCTGCCATTGCAATTCACCTAACCTAAAGTCATCACATAACATATCTTGTAAACCCATCTTTAACGAGCTTTTATTGATGTATGTGTCATGACTGGATTATTTCCGTATGTACGATCTTACGTTTGTTTCTTTAAATTTTCATAAACTTGTTTGAAACAAATTTTATGTACTTTAAATAAGGGATATGACATTCACTAATAGTTTTTTTTGTTTTTTATTTTGTTCGTTATCTGAGTCGGCAACTTAAAATGGATTAAAGAAAAGGTTTGAAATCGCATGAACTTTATGACTTCAGTGCATTTAAAAACAAAACAAAAAGCAAAACAAAACAAAACAAACAAACCAGAAATCACTTAACTTTCAATGAGGATTTCGACTTAATTCTGCTAATTGTAAATTGGTGCCATTGGAAAATATAATCCTGTTTTATTGCCATCGTGCAGTGTTGTATATCGGAATCAATATAGAAGACTAATGATAGAACTAAAACAGAAATTATCTGCTTATTTATTGATTTGAGATGGTGATGTTATATTGCAGACCTTGTAGTCGAAATAACAGAGCAAGCTTTTATTCGCATGCAAGTCAACTGGACATTAAGGATATTGGCCAGAAACTGAAGAAACTAGGGAATGCCTGACGTCAGCAAACATTAGTAAAGAGGGTAGATACTGCGAAAATGACAATACAATCTCTCCCTCTATCTATCTATCTATCTATCTATCTATCTATCTATCTATCTATCTATCTCTTTATCTATCTATCTATCTATCTATCTATCTATCTCTTTATCTATCTACCTATCTATCTATCTATCTATCTATCTCTATATCTATCTATCTATCTATCTATCTATCTATCTATCTATCTATCTATCTATCTATCTATCTATCTATCTACTTATCTTTCTCATTCTGTCGACTTAGAAGCATCTGCTACCTGGATCTTTGACTTCTCTCAGCAGTTGTACTGGTCAAACTCTTCCACGGCTTCTCCGAGCAACGAGAAGTTTGTTCTTTTTTTCTTTTTCTTTTGTGAATCTTAATTCCTATAGCTTTTTTAACTATGATCACATTTCTATGTCTTATGCCTGCTAAATATACTTTTACTCAACCGAGAAACCGGATTCTAAAATATTATAAACATATTCCCTGAAGGAGAACCCCGTTAAAAAAATACTTCATACATAACAAAAGTGAACGCTGTTATCATTTAAATAGAAATGCTGTTTTGTCTCAATAAAATGAACACGAAATAAAACAGAATATTTCTAGACTGTATTGAGGTTTAAAACACTGTAGGTCTATTGAGCTGAGAATAATGGCCTGTAAAATCATAACAAATAACGGATACTTTCTTCAGAATACAGTTTGCAGTGATTGTATATTATTATTTTTACTATCTATGCATAATAAAGCCGAGGTCTGATCAATGTTACTGTATTCTGAAGTAACACCAGAATGTTGTAGCTATTGTAGCGAGAACGAAATATTCAACAAGCTTCTATAGAATTATTCCTGAATATAAAACTAATTTTCTACACTTGGTTAAGCATGCTGTTAGGCATTATTAATTGGTAAATCGAGGGAAAGTTTCGTATTCTTTATTCAGTTTTTCGATATTTATTTATTCTCTGTCGATCAAAATGACAACAGATGTTAATGTGATTGCTTGTACACGTGTATAATTATTACATTTTCTAACAGAACCAATACATCTTACCAGATTAACAGCACAACGAACGATGCAAATATGTTTTTTCTTTCTCTGCTTTTATTCTAAGCGCTTAATAAAATATTCTTTTACAATCAAAACGTCATTCATACTATAAATATTGACGGAGAGGTTGTATATTACACAAAGCCGTTTTGCTTTTTTAGCTGAGCTAATACATATACGAAGCGGATTTATCACTTTCAATCGGAGATTTTATAAACATGTTCTTTACTTCTTCCAACATGTGTTCCTAATCGGCTTTTTTCTTTTTATCTACTCTGCTCTGCTGCACAGTCACAAACCGATGGATGCTTCTTCTCTTCAATTGATTACATTATATGCTGTAAAATAAAATATAAAAAAAACGAGAAATATTAGTATATTACATATACGCGCTGAATAGTCAGTTTTTTTCTGAAGCATAAAAAAGTTAATGGTTTGTGCAAACTTCCGAACTGCTATACAACTGTCAGCATTATATCGAAACAAAGTTATGCAGAAGCAGAGCACAATTTGACTCCAGGTTGCTATACATTCCAAAGATAGAACAGAATTTATTTCTAAAAACCAAATTAATTAAAATCACTTCACCGCTGTGAAATATCCCTCTCATAGAGTTCTGCTCGGAACATAGTGGCGCAGTAATAAGGATAACGTATTTTTTTTCTAATTTTTGTCATTACTCAACAAGATTAATTATGTTAATGCTTTGTTATTTTATCTGAGACAAAGCTAGAAACCGTTGAGAATACTGGGTTGATCTGGAAATATTATTATTAGCTAATTATTGGTTCTCATTTTGGCACAAGGCCAGCTATCTTGATAAGTGGCTCAAGTCGATTACATCGACCCCTTTGCTTAACTGGCGCTTACTTTATTGTTTATCGATTCCCAAGGGATGACAAACAAATGCGACCTGGGCTAGATTTAAACGTAAAAAGCCGGAATAAATGATGCTTTTCATTTTGTCGTACGCGCAACTCATTCTACCACCTCACTACCTTACTATTTGTAAATTATGGAATTTAATAAAGTATGCGAAGATGTTTAACTGCGACAATATGATGCATAACTTTGCATAATGTATTGCTTTCAAATGTTGACGTTATGCCAGCAATTCCGGGGAAGGGTTTATGTCGATTAAATCAACCCTAGTGATCAACTGGCACTTATTTTATCGGTATCGACAGGATGCAAAGCAAAGTTGACCTCGGCGGAATTTGAACTCAGAACGCAATGACGGACGAAATGTCACTAAGCAATTTGTCCAGCATGCTCACGATTCGGCTAGCTCGCCGCCTTAAGGTGGCATCATATACTGATTTCAAATTTCGGCACAGGGCCAGCACGTTCAGGGGAGAGGGGGATAAGTAGGCTACATCGACCTCAGTGATAAACTGGTACTCTTTTTATCGATCCCGAAAGTGAACCTCAGCGGAATTTGAACTAAGAATGTGAAGACAGACGAAACGCCGCTAAGCATAAGGCCGCTTAATATATCAGCATTAAAATTGTTCCACATCCATTTACCATCACAGAAATCATCATGAGTTTAAATCTGATTTCATTCTTATACGCCTTCCAGTAAATTACTCAATATACACAACGAGAATAGGTTCAGAAGTTTTATATTAAAAACGCGGTATGGAATGGACTCGTACCATTTGACACAGTTTTCCGCCGCTCTGATGTCCCTGAAAGCTAAACCGGTTCAACACGCAATTGAAATCGTTTTGTCAATGAAGAAATACTAAGAACGCGTATTTATCAAATCGTCCAAAAGTAGTTATTAGGCGAAGGAAAGGCTGTGTGGTAAGTAGCTTGGTTACGAACCACATGGTTCCGGCTTCAGTCCGACTGCGTGGCACCCTGGGAAGTGTCTTCTACTATAGCCTCGGGCCGACCAAAGCCTTGTGAGTGGATTTGGTAGACGGAAACTGAAAGAAGCCCGTCGTATATATGTATATATATATATATATATATATATATATATATATATATATATATATATGTGCGTGTGTGTGTGTGTGTGTGTGTGTGTGTGTGTTTGTGTGTCTGTGTTTGTCCCCCCAACATCGCTTGACAACCGATGCTGCTGTGTTTACGTCCCCGTAACTTAGCGGTTCGGCAAAAGGGACCGATAGAATAAGTGCTAGGCTTCCAACGAATAAGTTCTGGGGTCGAATTGCTCGACTAAATGCAATGCTTCAGCATGGCCGCAGTCAAATGACTGAAACAAGTAAAAGAGTAAAAGAGAGTATACGAAAGACATACTAAAGCAGGTACACGCAGTATCATTGAAGAATTAAGAGATTCGCTTCGCAAGTACAAGTTTCTGGGTTCAGTCCAGCTATTTGTCATCTTGAGTAAATGGTGTTTTCTATAGCCTTGGGTCAACCCATACCTTATGACTAAAATTAGGAAACTGCTATGAAGCTCTGCGTTTGGATTGTATCGCCAATTCAAAAGGCACAACCTTGTCGCAAAAAATGCGTGACACTGATTCTACCTGAAAAATGGATTAACGATACGTGACTCTGTAATGCTTAACGAATTACTCATTAATTCCGGAGCAGGTAATTGAGTTAATCGAACGCTTGAATCCTCCTCGTCAACCACGGAGACTCACTGCACCTCAGTGACAAAAATTGAAAAAGTTATTACGTTATATTAAATATGCAATTTTCTTAATAATGAGAAGTATGTGAGTTATTGTGAAGGCGCGTGGACTAATGGTTAGGCTGTACTATATTTTTTTTCATAATTTGTATATATTTTATTATAAACGCAAAACAACATCACACACTCGCCTCCGTTTACCATACAGTATGTACGATTCTTTGCTTCCTCATCTACGATACATTGCATATTTTCTTTTAATTAATATATTATAAGGTGCACTACTGTTCTGTATTTTCATTTATTAATTTGTAGGCATGAAATTGCTAATTTTGTCACAAAGAATTAAAATCTCTAAAAAAAAAAAAGGTTTACATACCTATCGGTCGCAGAAACCCGCGATATACTGAGGGGTACATGATAGAAATTCACATATATCAGCCAGAAAAATCCGCGATGTACTGAGTGCGTGATAGGTGAAGCGCGCTATGGAGAGTGATGACTGTATATTTAGGCAGCGAACGAGTCTTTTGAAGTAAAGGGAAAAATAGTATCAAGTTCATTTAATTGTCATAATTAGAAGAGAGAGAAAGGAGTTTGAAAAATGAAAGAGAGAGACAAAGGGAAATGAAATCCGTTGAAAGTAAGAAAAAATGGAGAAACAAAACCGAAATATACAGTGGAATATATAGAAATACTGCATAACTTATTTAAATTTTATTTGTTCTCATTTTAGAAAATAAAAATAGCCGGGTCTGTTTATAGATGTTTTAATCAAGTCTTTAAATTATTGTATAAGAAAAGGAAATGAATGTGTAGTAGTTCTTTAAGTAAAGTTCTGTTTATTTGTTTAACATCTATTGAATATTCACAATGAAGCAAGTTTAGAAATAAAATAAGAATAGAAACAAACAACTCGTAAAGATCATTGGAAAACAGGAAGAAAATCCAAAACTATGCAAAGAGAATTTGAAACAAGCATCAAAGCAAAATGAAACAAAAAAAAAATGACAAAAAAGTGAAGTAGCGGAGAGACTAAACAATTTCATTGTAGCGATTAGGTATAGTTGTAATAATTACTTTGGCCGAAAGTAATGAACTGTTAAGAGAAAGTACTAAATAACTCAAGATGGAAATAATGAGTTGTCTAATAACAAAATTAGAGAACAAATAATGAACTAAACATTCTTTGCGAGTAACAAGCACATTTATATTTTACCGGAGATCTTAACAACATTGATGCTTAGTGTATTTCAATCAACATTCACAAGTACCACGATAATATTTTTACTTTAACAAACTACGTTGAAAAGTCATTGTATTAATTTAAGAACATATAAACACTGTACTCTTTATTTATTATTTTTGTTTTGTTTGCTATGAAATATTCAAAGCATTGTTGTCGTACTTCCGTGACCTGGTCACTGTCATAAATCTACTGCATCTCAATAGAAAACACTATTAAGAAACAAAAGACAGGATGAATGCTTATAAATATTGTGTGCTTTCATATTGGCTCAGATAGTTCTTCCATAAGGAAAATATAACGGTTTCAATCCCACAAACAGAACCAATTGTCCTGTTGAAATATATAGACGCATGCGTGGTTGTGTGGTAAGTTTGCTTCAGAACCACGTGATTCTAGATTCAGTTCCACTGCGTGGCAACTTTGGTACATGTCGTCTACTATAGCCCCAGCCTGATCAAATACTTGTGAGCAGATCTGGTAGCCGGAAACTGAAAGAAACCCATTGTATGTGTGTATACATATGAGTGGCTGTGTGGTAAGTAACTTACGTACCAACCACATGGTTCCGGGTTCAGTCTACTTCGCCGAATTTCACATATCACGGGAGGTTTTGGAACGTAACACCCGCGATAGTCGACGCATTACTGTTTTAGGAATTTTATAAAAAAAAGAAAAAAACAAGAAGCAATATTTGAATATTTTCTTTATCGTTGAAATATAAACAGTTTATGGCACATACATTTGAAGAACATAATCTGATATGTACAGCCCAGGGTCATATAGGCCCCGGTTCTGAACCACTGGTCGAGACTCTCGACTGGAATGCTTGCTATTACCTTTTGTTACTAATGAAATACGAGGAGCACTCCGTCGGTTACGACGACGAGGGTTCCAGTTGAACCGATCAACGAAGTGCTTGCTCGTGAAATTAACGTGCAAGTGGCTGAGCACTCCACAGATACGTGTACCCTTAACGTAGTTCTCGGAGGAGATTTGGCGTGACACAGAGTGTAACAAGGCTGGCCCTTTGAAATCCAGGTAGTACTAAGTTTTGCCAGCTGAGTGGACTGGAGCAACGTGAAATAAAGTGTCTTGTTCAAGGATACAACGCGTCGCCTGGAATTGAACTCACGACTTTACGATCGTAAGCCGAATGCCCTAACCACTGAGCCACGCGCCTTCAGATAATGAAATAGAAGGTAATATTAAACCAAGCGGTAAATCAGATTTACTATCCATGAAGGGCAAAGATATCTTGGATGAACTGAAACATTGGTTATATCTACTAAGTGGAGGCGCAATGGCCCAGTGGTTAGGGCAGTGAACTCGCGGTCGGAGGATCGCGGTTTCGATTCCCAGACCAGGCGTTGGTGTTTGTTGAGCGAAAACACCTAAGACCCCACGAGGCTTCGGCAGGGGGTGGTGGTGACCCCTGTTGTACTCTTTCGCCCCAACTTTCTCTTACTCTTTCTTCCTGTTTCTTGAGTAAAGCCGCGATGGACTGGCGCCCCGGCTTTAAAAGGGCGCATAAATAAATAATATATCTACTAAACGCGACTCCAAACAGTCTAGTGGGCTAACCAAAGCCAACTGGTTTGACTAACCAAAGCCAAGATGCGTAGCAGTGCTATAAAACCAAAAAATCATATATTTTCGGACCCAATTTCTAAACTTCACAGTCGTGCCATTTACCAATGTATTTCTTAACGGCACAGTCAGCGTAGACTTGAAGAAACATTCAGAATAGCGTAGTATTTTGTTTGTCAGCGTATCAGAGTGAGGCGCCATATTAAGGTATAGAATATAATTTTATTTATTGTTTTCTGCTTCTAGTTGACTGGGGGGATATAAACTTCATATATTATGTTATTTAGCTCACAGTCATTTCCTTAGAAACTGTACCAATATATATTCAGTCTCTCTCAAACCTAGCGTATAGGGATTCGCGTTTACAACAATAAATAATTTATAATATAATTTAATTTGCATACCCATATCCTCCAGCACAGTATAACAATAATTCGGTTTTAATAACATACAAAACTTGGGGAGTATGTTAGTCCGCAAGAGTTCCCCCAAACACTAGCTTATTTATGTTATTGATTACATTTTATGCAATATTATACTGTATCGCATCGAAAATATTTAGGATTTTAGGAAAGAAATGCTAGTGTTGATCACGAAAGTATTATTGGAAGCCATTTTGTGTGCTAATTCAAAGCTACAAACATATAAATGGAAATAGTCTTTATCGTTCTTTCAGAATTGTGTTGTTGATATATTCTTAACAAGTAAGATATATGCACTGTATTCGAATTATTAATGTTGTAAAAAAAAAAACTTGATAATAAATCAGTAGAAATAGCTCACAGTAGCAGTTTATTGCTGGAGATTTGATTTCGTAGTCTCACCAAATACATATATTAGTTCAGTTATCATCGATTAAACTTAATGTACAGTAGATGAATGAAAACTGGGAAGTGGTTACCTCCATTTAGTACGTTCTCAATATCATTTTCAGGGAATATTTTATTATATAGATGCGTAAGTAAGTATCCCTTTATCTCTCCATCTCTGTCTGTCTGTGTCTCTGTCGTTGTCTGTCTCTCTATATAGTGATAGATAGATAGATAGACATAGATAGATAGATAGATAGATAGATAGATAGATAGATAGATAGATAGAGAGAGAGAGAGAGAGAGAGACAGAGAGAGAGAGACAGACAGACAGACAGAAACAGAGAGAGAGAAAGAGATAGATAAGTAGATAAAAAGACAGGTATCAAAGGAAGGGTGAAGGTCAGAGTAGACTGGTACTCTTTCATACAACAAATATATTGAGTATCCTTCTCTACGCGTTGTGCCGTTTACAGCACAATGTATTTATATACAGTTTGCAAATCTTATATTACTGCATGTGCGTTGCGTGTGTATGTATCTGTGTATTTGTGTCTATATATATATATATATATATATATGTATGTAAGGCTGTGTATGTGGGAAGAGGCTATGTTTTAATTTGACCCGTTTTATTAAAGGCTTTTCATATCTGCATATCAGCCCCTATATTTCGTCTGGAACGTGAAATTTCACAAGATCTATCAACCAGCCTCATCTTCAGGATGGCAAGTGGCTTCTTCGTCTCCGGGAAAAGCAGTAAAATGTGACAAACAATGCAGACTTTGTGGAGTTCACACTGAAGATCTCACCCACATTATAAGCAGTTCTCCGAAAATGTCATTACGGTATTATCTACCGATGAGACATGACGTTGTAGCTAGAGCGCTCTATAATGAAATCCGTTGGAAGGATAATCCCAATGACATAAAAAAAAACAAAAAAATCCACAATATGGTGGAAGCCGTAGCCACCAATAATAAAAAGGAATACTGGTGGAATGTACCAGTGAAAACCTGAATAAAATGTAAGCACAACAGACCTGATAGGAGGATTTGGGATGGAGAAGAGAAGCTATGCACAGTTGTGGGAATTAACTGCCCTGCAGATTTCACATAAAGCTGACGATCAGTGAAAACGAGAAAACATATGCTGAACTATTGAGAAATCTGCAGTTACTCTATCCAGATTAGAAGTTTAGTTTTATACCTGTGAGTATTGGGGCCCTGGGATATGTAATACACTGCCTAAATACAAATCTTGAAAAATTAGGCTTCTCAAAACAAGAAAGGACAAAACAATTTCGAAGACTACAAATCCAAGCCATCACTGGAACTGTAAAAGTCTGTAAAACATTCCAGAGTTTTATCATTTAAATATGTATGAGCATGTCTAGATATGCAACTATATGCATTAGAATACATATATAAAATAAAAACATACAAATCTGCACATAGACATACATACATACAACCATACATGCGTACATACATACGTACATACATACATACATATATACATACATACAAAAATATCCTGTTGTTCATGTTGAAATTCCAATGAAGGAACCTTGGATCAAGGTTTGAAACCGGTTCTTTTTCTATTTGTAAGAAATCTTGAAATAAATGAATAATGGCATACATACATGTATGCATACATACATGCATGCATACATACATATACACACATATATACATATATATGTACACACATATGGAAGGATATATATATACGACGGTTTTCTTTCGGTTTCCGTTTACCAATCCGCATGCAAGGCCTTGCCCAAGGTTATGGTAGATGACACTTGCCCAAGATGCCGCACAGTGGGACTGAGCCCAGACCCATGTGGTTGGGAAGCCAACCTCTTACCTCACAGCCACGCCTGCGCCTATGGGGATTTGTGGTATAACTGCGTAGAGAACCTAACATTGGCTCACCATTTATCATATTGTTTCTAGAGAGATTGATCAAGATATACACTCGAAGTTAATATATCCTCCGCAACCTTTCTGTATTGTATAATATTTTATTGCTTCAGTTGCTCTCGTAGAAGTCAGCTTTCCTAATTCATTGTTTGCGAAAGTCGGTTCTTTTGAAGTCCATTGCTGCAGTACTTGCTAACTCTTTCCACCTGTATGATTTTGGAAGTGGGATGTTATTCAAATCCTGTTAATCCAATAATCAAAGCTGAAGCATTGGATTGTTTTTCTGTGCATGAAGGATTAATGCAGCAAAATGGTTCATTACATTCTGGTATTGAGGATAAGTATTCTAGTTTCCAGATCAAATTTACGATAGAGTTATTGATCTATAGACAAGTGTAACCATACTCAAACACCTCAGGTAAAAAGCAACGTGACTCAAAAGGGGTGTGTGGCGAATCCGATTCATTGACTCATAAAACGCTCTACCTAAACACCTTCTGCTCACCTCTCGTCTACCCGGGTTTCTTCACCAGTCTTGGGTCTACGTATAACTATGGTAGGAGACAGTGTGTTTCATACAATGTCTTACTGTATTTGACCTTTCGTAATATCTATCTTTAGCCTCCTGATACATTAAAGTGTTACTACACAGAATGACAAGACGGAAATAGACAGGGCAAGATCATAGAGAAGAGGAGATAAGAGAAAAACAGATAGTAATTCAAGAGGTTACAGAATGTGTGACAAATAGACTATGACAAGTAAACTAATAATAACAATAACATCAACAACAACAACAACAACAACAACAATAATAATAACAATAACATCAACAACAACAACAATAATAACGAATACGGTGAAAATAAGAGCATCACAGCAAACCACGGCACATACCCAAGACACACAGAGCTGCGCTCGGTAGTGAAGTGAAAGCACGTGATAAGAATAAGACTGCTTAATAATGAATTAGATAATAATAATGATAATAATAATAATAATAATAATAATAATAATAATAATAATAATAATAATAATAATAATAATAATAATAATCACAGACACGACAGATCTGGGACCTATATACACTGGAAGCTATGCCAACACTATGGAATAACAACAGAAAATAGATGCTATAAACACACGCCAGAAAAGGTCACAGAAAACGAGAAAGCAACCATACTATGGGATATGCCAATACACACAGATAGAGAAATTAAGGAAAATAGACCAGATATAGTTGTCAGAGATCATGAAGGAAAAAAAATGCTTTCTAATTGATGTATCAAGACCAGCAGATGACAACGTCTCTCTAAAAGAAATGGAAAAACTTTCAAAATACAAAGACCTGGAAATAGAGGTAACTCGAATGTGGAATCTAAAAACAGAAACAATTCCTATTATAGTAGGTGCCTTAGGTATAATAAAAAAATATTCAGACAAATACATAACAAAAACACCAGGACTTACAAGTATATATAACATACAGAAAATTGCACTACTGGGCATTGCACACATCTTACGCAAAACACTTTCAATACAGTAACCATAAGAGCATCACAGCAAACCACAGCACATACCCAAGGCACACAGAGCTGCGCTCGGTAGTGAAGTGAAAGCACGTTATAAATATAAAGCTACTGAATAATAATAATAATAATAATAATAATAATAATAATAATAATAATAATAATAATAATAATAATAATAATAATAATAATAATAATAATAATAATATTAATAATAATAATAATAATAATTAAGTGAACGTCAAATAAATAGCGTGTAGGTTTCTTGGCAAAATAACCCTTCCCAAATATAACAAAATCTGTTTCAACTAACAATTTTATATCAAGGATCTTGCAAATCAAATACGTAAACACATTTCATTATAAATTCTCTGCATAAGATCTGATGTGGTATATCTAGAGAGGTGGCGCTTCCTCATAACAACTTTTCAAACGTCAGCCACAACTTTCGGAAAAGGTTAGGTTCCATGTCACGTGTGTGTTTGTGTTTGTGAGTGTATGTGCGAGTATGTGTGCGTGTGATCGTGTTTGTGAACACACACACACAAACACACACACTCGCACCTATAAACAAGCAGGAGGTGAGAGCTAGATATGTTCCGTATAAAACACGTAGTACTGCTCAAATGAATTTGAACATAAACTCTGAATTCCTGATCCGGGACTAGATCTGCGGCGTCAAAGGTGGTTACATACACATGCAGATTTATGAGTATGTCTATGTCTATATACGCATATATACATCTCTCTCTCTCTCTATATATATATATATATATATATATATGTGTGTGTGTGTGTGTGTATGTGTGTATATATATATATATATATATATATATATATATATATATATGGTATTCTGAGAGGCACAAGTGAAGTTGGTTTTAATTGTGAACCTCTCTCCTTATTTGAAAAGAAAATCCGAGCCTTCGACTAGGTTGGGGCAGGTTCAACTGTGTGGCCGTCCACATTATTTAACCGTTGGTTTCGTGGTTGTTGTGTAAAGCTTCGCATTTGTTAGAAGTCTCTTTAGCGATTTGTATTGCTTTTTGCATTTGATGAATTTATGTTTTCAGGATGTTGTTCAGTTTTGGGTCTGTAGTTAGTAAAGGAAGATTTTGCACAATAGTCTTGTATGCCACATCGTTTCTAGCATTGTGAGTTGATATATACAGTAGTATCTTGAGATGAGGTGTGGTGTTATGTTTTGGTGTCTTTGGTGTTTCTATGACTAATTTCTTGGCACGCTTAATTCCAGCGTCTATAATTGAGGATGGATATCGTGTTTCAGTTAGTGTTGTTCTGAGGTCTTGAAGACGAAGATCCCGAGTAGTTCTATCAGACACTATTGTGCAAATCCCTTTTGCCAAATTAAAGGAGATATTTATTTTGATGTGTTTCGAGTGGTGTGAGCTAAAAAGGAAATATTGCTTTGAGTCTGTTGGTTTATGATAGATGTCAGTTATAATTTGGTTGTTGACTTTATTTATCATAATATCGAAAAATGGGACCTGTTCTTTGCTATATTTCTTTGTGAACTGAATGTTACAGTTTATATCATATACTGTTGATTTATCAATGGTCTCATTCCAAATGATAAGAATTTTTTTCAGTTTTCTCTTATATAATGGTGAATTGGATAACCATATTTTTGAAGTGACATATCATATATGGTGAATTCAAAATAACCCATTATTAGGTTCGCAAAAACAGGGCCTGCTTTCGTTCCCATCGCAATTCCGCATTTCTGACGATAGCATGTGTCATCAAATAGGAAATGATTGTTCTGAAGTATAAATCTTAAAGATTCAGTAATAAAGACCTGATTTATGCGTTCCGGAAGTACTTCAGAATATTTTCCAACCAGAATTTGATTACTTTTATTCCATAGTCAAGCGGGATGTTGGTGTAAATATTGATGACATCGAAGGAAACCAATAATACCTCTTCATTAATTGTTTTTTGTAGGTGCTCTAGCATTTCTAAATCGTCTCTAATGAAACTTCTGATGTATTTCAGCAAGGGTTTCAGTAGGATGTCTAGAAAATTGCTTAGGCGGTGGGTTTCACAGGCTGGCCCAGCTACAATGGGTCTTAAAGTTAAGTCTTCTGACGTTTGGATATTTATGTATTTGCCTGGTGTTTGTTTGCAGGCTTCATTGATTATCTTGCTCTTGTGTATTTTAGGTAGGCCGTAAAAAAGACTAGGTTTACATTTAAAGTTCCTAATGTGATCTATTTCTTTTTCTGTCAAGCCTTTTCCATGTAGAAGTATCAAGGATGCAAGATTTTTCATTGTTTTTTGTTGGTTATAGTTTACAACTTTTTCGTAGAAGTCATCGTTTTCTAGCATGGGTGCTACTAGGCTTTTGGAGTATTGTGTGTCCATCAGAACTACAGCACTTCCTTTATCTGCTCCTTTAACTGTCAGGTCTTTGTCGTTTTGTAGTTCAATTAGATTTTTCCATTCTAGATTATTGAGCTTTGAATAAATTTTTCGTTTATAGAAAGTATATGGGAAATTTTGGATATGGTCGCAGAAATCATCTAATGTTTTATTCCTACCTTTAGGTGGAAGGCAACTACTTCTGTTTTTAACCAGTGACTTATCTTCGTTGTTATAGTCAGATAGTGCTTCTGTGAGTCGCAATTCTGCAGAATTTCGAAATATTGTCTTTAATTTCATTATGGTTCGATCTTCGTGGGGTTGGAGTAAACTTTAATCCTTTAGCTAGTGTATTGATTTTTGTTGACGAGAGAGTTTTCATTGATAAATTTATTACTTTGTGTTTCTCCTGTAAGTTTTGTTCCAAAATATGACCCTGCTTCTCTTCACTCAGTCTAAAAAAATGTTTGATGAAATTTGGTTGGTAGAAGTTATCAGTATTATTATTGTTATTAATTATATCAGTATTATTATTGTTATTATTTATTATTTTGGGATTGCTGGGATGTTGACTTTGCTGTAAGGGTAAACTGGTTGGAAGTACGTGGTTCGAGTTTCTCCGTTGGAATAAATTGCTGGTGTGCTTAATTATGTTGAAGAGTTGGTTGTGCTGTCTGGGTAAATAGACTGAGAATCTATAGGTGGAGTTTCTTAGTTGAGAGATAGAGGAAGTCCCTTAGACGTTTATAGTTTCCGTGGAGAAAAAGTTACTCATAACACTACATTGGTTTTTCTAGATCTCTATACGTATTTCGATTCACAATTACACGCCCATCACTGTACATATTTCTCCCCACACTACTCTAGCTTTCGAATGTTTCTGTATATTCCCCTCCTCCACCGAAAGGTGAACAATAATCTCCCCTGTCCACAATAATAACGATCATAATTACCTCCCCTTAGATTTTTCTACTTGTTGAATCATACATTCATAAACTCCACACACGACTTGGACAGAAACATTTTTCTGAAGAAAATACGTAATTAAGATATTTTCAATGTCATGATTAGTAAAAGTGAAACCGGAGGACAAACAATATAAAATATATAAAAAATATATTAAAAATATGAAAGTGTATGCATTTTATTTCTTTAATTTCTTATATGTATATATATATATGCATATATATTTATATACATATATATATATATATGTATGTGTGTGTGTGTATATATATTTGTGTATGTATATATATGTTTGTGTATATATATATATATGCATGTATATAGATGTATATGTATGCATATACATTTATATATATACATATGTATATGTATGTATATATATGCATATATATATATATATATATGTATATATGCATATATATATATTCATATATATATATATATGTATACATATATATATATATATATATGAATATATATATATATATATGAATATATATACATATATATATGCATATATATACATATCCATATGTATGCACACACATATACATATATCGAGTCTAATTGTGTTTATCTGCATCGTTACCTTCCCCCCTCTCCCTCTTCTTCTCTTTCTCTCTGTATATATATATATATATATATATATATATATATATATATATATATGTGCAATATGCCTGATTACGTAATGATATTACTTTTAACTTTAATCCAACTGAAGACTACTGGAAACGGGACAGATGGAATAGAAACCGGGTGGATACAAGTCGGATGGACTGTAGGCGTAACTCGAACGGCCAACATTGCTACTCACTCTGTTAGCCCAATCGTGGTTGAAGCTTTTTAAATATGTGCATGTATGTATAACGTACACTTCAATGAGTAATAATACAATGACAGCGATAACACAACTAGAGTAGTCATCGTAGAAAGAGACGGAGGATTCATTTACTTCATATAACTAAGCGCACGCATTCTCACCCACATTCCAAATCACACGTTTCCACACACACACACACATTACACAAACACACACGCCTACACACAAATACTACAGCGTTGAAAATTCGGGCCGTTCATGACAGCATGGAAGCAAACACACACACATACACACAAGCACACGGATTCTCTCTCTATCTCACACTCTCTCATGAACATACATACATGTATACGCATATGTATAGATCTATGAATATGCATGATCGTATTGGAAGAAAACACACAAACACACACACAGACACACACACACACACGCACACACATATATACACATACGTATAATTATATGAATATAAATGAGCGTATTTTTAAACCTCCGCAGTGCAATCCTGTGTCAAGTCTCACTTATCAACACTACTAGAAATGGATAGCTTGAAACAGGCAACTGGTGGACTCTGTGGAATAATGTCTTTTATTGATTCGCAGCACTGGATTCTTCTGACGTTCCAGTAGCTGGAATATAATCTCATATCGCCATTCTCACCCGAACACATATTTGAACTCATAAAGACAGAAAGGCTGCAGATTCTTTAGGTTCTTGAACTAATCTTCAGTTTCCATAGAAACCGGTCTGCTACGTCGCATCGAATGTCTTGGTCACCATGCTGAATGGAATTTCCAATGAGCCTATATGCAGATGCATATGTATATCTATATGTATGATATATATATATATATATATATATTTATATAGTAAGGTTGTCGATACATGTGTCCTGAAATATACAGGGAAAAAGCTGGAAATGGACGAATATGTAGATAACTACACGAATGGTTGAGATGTATAATCAAATATATTTACGTATATATATATATATATATATATATATATATATATATATATATATATATTGTGAGCGCGCGGATTGCATCATGTATGCATAATTTTTCTCTATATTGTGTAACTAAATTTCCTTACTTCTACCTTTCTGTATATAAATGTCTACATGTGTGCACACAGGTGGCTGGGTGTGTGTTTGGTGCGTGTGTGTATCTCCATGTGTGCGTGTATGTGTGTGTGTGTATACATGTACGTAGCGTATATATATATATATATATATATATATATATATATATATATATATATATATATATATATATATATTGCGTGTGTTTATCATTTGCCTAATTATGCAATCCATATCTATTGCTATATCTACATACACACAGAATTGAAATATGCCATATGGAAACGGAAAAAAAAACATATTTGCCTTAACGCATATGATACGTATAGCCTCTTAACGATTTCAGTGATGCTGCTGCGCCCACACTGGAGTACACCAGTACTTAGTTTTAAATCTGGTTGTTTTCCTATCATTTTCTTGATGCAGCACAGCTAAACTATGGGGATGCAGACAAACGAATACCTGTTGTCAGATATGGCGTGTCAAACCCAGAGAAACATATTTTCACGCCCACTTATAACATGTGGAAGCCAGACATTTTGAGGCTCATTTTAGGGGAGGCAGTTATTACTACTAGATTATTGTAATTTTTGTGCGTCATTAATACACATTTAATAAGCTGACCTGCGAACCTTTGTTGTTTTACTCGAAGGAGACGGCTGTAACAACTTTGAATACACTCTACCAAACCCCTTGTTACAGCGGAGTAGTTTGCAGAATGCAGTCGGGCTCTACCGGAGGTTTGCTATGCAATACAGTTTCGTGCTAAGCTGGGCAATGCTTCAGATTGCTTGCGGATTAACCTTTTCGCTGTTACAAAAGTTTGAAGCCCGGTTTAGAGGAGTTGAGTAACGATAGTAGACGTAGGAGGGAGAGTGGCATCAGAATATCAAAACTGGTTAAGAAAATTCGCAATTCACTGCATGAAGATCATCTCACGCCTATAAAGACCATAAGAATACAAGTTGGAGTTGGCGTGGCAACTGTGCAAAGGATTATTCATAGAGATCTGAACATACGCGAAATTTATGCAAAGTTTGTTCCCAGGGTAGTCAGTGATGAACGTCCTGGTATCCGACTATTTGACAGAGATGGTCATTACAGCTGTCTCTCACCCTCCCTACAGTCAAAACCTTGCTCCCTCTGACTTTTGGTCGTTCCCCAAGCTTAAAGAGAAACTTTAGGGGCAGTCGTTTTGAAGAAGAAAACGGTGACAACGCCGTCGAAACCTTCATTTTGGAGTACTTCCGTGGGGACTTTACTACGTGGCTGGATCGATATAACAAATGAACTAATATCAAAGATTTCACTTTGAAGGGGATTAGAGTGTAGTACTTATTTGAAATTAATAAATGTCTCTCCACAAAAAGTCTAAAACGTCTGAAATGCACATTGTATATGTAAACATAGTGCAGTTTTGTTTATTTGTAATCTATCTTACGTATACTATTATCAGTAGTTAGAAATATTGGAATCAATCAAAGCGTGTGTGAGTCTAACAGACGAAATAAAGGAATATAGGACTGTAAGTGGAAAGTCAAAGTTCATGTCACCAGTTCTACCAGCAAAACTGATGCTGAAGCGAAAGCGCTATGATTGTGTCCCTTGCGATAGAAACCTCAAACAAGAATTTGGGTCGCCATTTATAGCCACTCTAGAAAGGCCATCTATGCGTATTTTATATCGGCAAAGATTAATAAGCCTTAATCAAACGGCAACATCAGAATGTCTGGAGGAAAGGACAAAAACATTAGCTATCGTTCACCGTTGTTTCCTCAAATTCTTTTTCTTTATCTATCTTATTTCTTCATATCTGTAAATTCTATGTGTATTTCAAAGCTTCAGCCGTCTCTTAATGTATATCTCATCGGTTGTGTCAGATAATTGCATTAAAAATGCTCACGTCAGTTTTATACACAGTTAGTTAGATATTAAATGACAAGATGATTTTTCAGTCGATATAAAACTGGGGGCTTATCGTCCAGACTGACGGAGGATCCTTTCCCAATGATGGGTATTCTTAGAACACTAACATTTCAATTTATGCTGCCGATCACTATTGTACCATTGTAGCATTCATGAGATATACATACATATATATATACATACATACATACATACATACATACATACATACATACATATATATATATATATCAAATAATAAGCAACACGGATTTCAAAAGTGATTGCAGTACGCACGTTTCATGCTACTTCAATTTATTTAAGTAATGTGAGCATTACCTTAAATGCAATATGAAGAGCAATCTTCAGCTGCACGAAAAAATGTAGAAAAAAAGACATATTACAAATGTGGCAACATATTAAAACCAAGTGGGAGAGAGCAGAGGAAGAATATATAAGTCCATCTTGACATAGCAGGGTCTATCAGGCTAGTAATTGATTCTAGACAAAAGTTTTAACTGTCTCAGAATTCTATTGTTTCTTATCTAGTGGTGATAGCAAAGGGACAATTACTTCTAAAGAGAGGGAAAGTGTAAGCAGTATGCATGGGCAAGGCTATAAAAGTATTAGAATCTAGAGGTTTCACTGGTTATAGTAGTATCAGGTCATTTTATTACTATCAAAATGTTGAGGAATTAATGTTGAGGAATTATAGCCCTAGGTATATGGGTCAAATAGGTTTTTTACTTTTAGTCTGAATAGAGTAACAGTATAGTGGTACAGACAACAACAGAATTCTAACTAATGTTTACACAATAAGAGGTATGTTAATAAAATAAAATTAGATGTAGTTATCTTTCACAAAAATTATGAAATAATGTCAATATTGAATTCAGGGGCTCTGGATAGGGTGTAAAATTTAAGGATATTAAGTATATTAAGCATATAGTGATCATGAACACTATTTTGAATTATCTTTAAAAAAACTTATTAGCTGACGATAATGATACTATTTAGGAGACACATAGGTAAGCCTTATTTATATAATGTGAATAAAAGATAAAAATTATTATCGGATTTATATTAGTTTATAATAATGTGTATACTGATGTTTAAGGGACTGAGAAAAGAAAGGATGTTAGGAAATAACAAGGATAATCAATACAGGAATCTGATGACTGATTTAAGTAGATTAGATGTTAAGGATAGAGATCAGGAATATATGTTGTAAAGTTTCAATTACCAAAATAAATATGTGCTAGTTGATAGTTCTAGATGACTATAATAGAAGTAAGGTACTATAAATTTTGATAACTTTAGTTGTTTAAATAAAAGTCCTATTTTTTAAAAAATTTAAAAGTGCGAGTAGAGCAATGCACACATGATACCCTAAGGTCTAATCTATTATTGATTAGATTAGGATTGTTCCTAAGTTTAAAAATTTCATATATTTCCATAGAACACAATTCACATCCATATCTATTATTTCTATAAGGTTGTGCTTTTCTTATAATTTCCCATTTAAGGCTAAAATTAATACTATTGTCTTTTAACTCCCAAATTTTACTTGCCAAAGTTGTACTATTTGCCTTATGTCTAAGTCTAAATGAAGATTTATGGTTATATATTCTCTGTTTCAGGTTAATACTACACCCTATATAAATATAATTCTCTGTTCTAGTACTAATGATGCATCTGTACACTACGTTGCGGGTACAACAAAATCCAAATAAAGGACAATGGGACTTTTTTCTACAGTTGCACATGGTGGGGTTATCAACTCCACCTATATTATTTCTAATATCTCTATTATTATTATTACTACAATTATTTACACTAATATCATTTATCAATTCTTCAATTCTACTATTATTGGCTATTACCATCATTATTTAATTCATATCTTAATTCATATCTTGAGGTAGAATCCTGTCAAGTATAAGCTTACTGAGTCTGCCAATGTCGAATTCATCAAGTCAATACAGAACAAACCGGGCATTCTAGTCCCTGCTGACAAAACTGGAAACTTGTACCGACTGGATTATACTACTTATAAAAAACTGATCATGAAGGAGCTTAACTCCAAATACAAAATAACCTCTAAAAGAAATCTATCTGAGATCAACTTAAAAATCAAGAAAATTATGCAGGACTACGACCTAACAGATAGGACTGAACCACTGGTTCCAACTGAACCCAGGATTAATTTAAAAGATCATAAAAAGAATTTCGAAGATAACCCATCAGTGAGACTCATTTGCCCATCTAAGTCTGACATTGGCAGACTCAGTAAGCTTATACTTGACAGGATTCTACCTCAATTAGTTCCTAATTTGTCCTTAAAGTTATGGATCAATACAGAAGAAGCACTAGACTGGTTTAAATCTATTGACAATACTAAAAACTTCTCGTTTATTCAGTTTGATATAAATAATTATTACTCTAGCATATCCCCTATTCTCCTAAATAAAGCCCTCATTTTTACTATGAATCGCTCCCTCATTACTAGGGATAAGATAGACATTATTTTATTGGCTAGAAAAACCATTATAGAATTTGATAACAAGCTCTGGACGAGAGCCGATACCCCAGAAAACTTTGATATACCAATGGGATCGAGCGATTCAGCTGAGGTTACAAACCTAGTAGGGACTTACCTCTTATATTGCTTAAACAAAGAAATCCCTGAACTAAAAGGTGGTCTATATAGAGATGATGCTTTATTCATCATCCCTAGTAATAGCAACTCATTCATTGAGAGAATAAGAAAGAAAATCAGAAAATTTTTTAAAAGTTTTAACTTAGACATTACTTATGAATATGGTAATAAAATTGTAAATTTCTTAGATACCACTCTCAACATAGAAACTAGATTATACCACCCATATAGAAAAGAAAATGAAACTACTAGATATGTAAGTAGATTATCCAATCATCCACCTAATGTATTAAATTCTTTAGTTAATAATATTTCTGAAAGAATTACTAAATTATCTTCCAACATTGATATATTTAATTCTAATTCTAGCTACTATAATATGGCCTTGTCTAAAGCTGGATATACTCAAAATATTGCTTTCCTTAACCCTGGTAGAACATCTCTTCTTGATACAGATAATAATAATAATAATAATAATAGTGATAGTGGTGCACATGGCAACAATAACAACAATAATAGAGATAATAATAATAATAATAATCATAGATGTTATAACAAACCTAATAACTTAAATAGTAACAACAATGGACCAAATAAAAAACAACCCTATTTACCTAAAAATCTAACTAATAAGAAAAGTAATAAAGTGCATTTTAATAGTAAACTTAATAGCAAACTATATACTAACGCTAATAATAAACCTATGTTAATAGACAGTAATGTTGAATCAAATAACAAAAATAGTAAACATCCCACAACTAAAAGAACTACTAATCACAATAATAATATTGTACTAGAAAATAATAGTAATCATAGCACACCCCATACCCACCCACACAATAAATTTAAAATAAAAAATAAAAATTCTATCTGGTTAAATATACCCTTCAACTGTGCAATATCCACAAATATTTATAAAAAATTCATGAATATTTTACAAAAAAATTTCCCTTCTTCTCACAGATATAGTAAAATCTTCTCTTGTCATAAAATCAGAATTTCTTACTCTACCCTTCCTAATGTAGGTACAATCATAGCTAGGTTAAACAAAAAAAAACATCAAGTCAGCTAGAATTAATGAAATTACAAATAGTGGCCATATGAATGCAAATAATAATCCATCTAATACCAATAATGATGCTACCAATAATTATACAAATAGAAGTGAAAATAACAATAACGAAAGAAATTATGAAGATAGTAGCAATATACTTATTCCTATAAACCATAATTTCAACCAACAATTAGAATATATCAGTAACGACGTTACAGTTTTGACTGAAGTTGATGATAGACCCAACTCCAACAGAAGTAATAGTGATCAAAGACATAATTCATATAATATCAATAGGCCAAATGTGGAAGGAATAAGTCCAACTAATAGCACATCAAGATATGAATTAAATAATGATGGTAATAGCCAATATATACCTAATAGTAGAATTGAAGAATTGATAAATGATATTAGTGTAAATAATTGTAGTAATAATAATAATAGAGATATTAGAAATAATATAGGTGGAGTTGATAACCCCACCATGTGCAACTGTAGAAAAAAGTCCCATTGTCCTTTATTTGGATTTTGTTGTACCCGCAACGTAGTGTACAGATGCATCATTAGTACTAGAACAGAGAATTATATTTATATAGGGTGTAGTATTAACCTGAAACAGAGAATATATAACCATAAATCTTCATTTAGACTTAGACATAAGGCAAATAGTACAACTTTGGCAAGTAAAATTTGGGAGTTAAAAGACAATAGTATTAATTTTAGCCTTAAATGGGAAATTATAAGAAAAGCACAACCTTATAGAAATAATAGATATGGATGTGAATTGTGTTCTATGGAAATATATGAAATTTTTAAACTTAGGAACAATCCTAATCTAATCAATAATAGATTAGACCTTAGGGTATCATGTGTGCATTGCTCTACTCGCACTTTTAAATTTTTTAAAAAATAGGACTTTTATTTAAACAACTAAAGTTATCAAAATTTATAGTACCTTACTTCTATTATAGTCATCTAGAACTATCAACTAGCACATATTTATTTTGGTAATTGAAACTTTACAACATATATTCCTGATCTCTATCCTTAACATCTAATCTACTTAAATCAGTCATCAGATTCCTGTATTGATTATCCTTGTTATTTCCTAACATCCTTTCTTTTCTCAGTCCCTTAAACATCAGTATACACATTATTATAAACTAATATAAATCCGATAATAATTTTTATCTTTTATTCACATTATATAAATAAGGCTTACCTATGTGTCTCCTAAATAGTATCATTATCGTCAGCTAATAAGTTTTTTTAAAAGATAATTCAAAATAGTGTTCATGATCACTATATGCTTAATATACTTAATATCCTTAAATTTTACACCCTATCCAGAGCCCCTGAATTCAATATTGACATTATTTCATAATTTTTGTGAAAGATAACTACATCTAATTTTATTTTATTAACATACCTCTTATTGTGTAAACATTAGTTAGAATTCTGTTGTTGTCTGTACCACTATACTGTTACTCTATTCAGACTAAAAGTAAAAAACCTATTTGACCCATATACCTAGGGCTATAATTCCTCAACATTAATTCCTCAACATTTTGATAGTAATAAAATGACCTGATACTACTATAACCAGTGAAACCTCTAGATTCTAATACTTTTATAGCCTTGCCCATGCATACTGCTTACACCTTCCCTCTCTTTAGAAGTAATTGTCCCTTTGCTATCACCACTAGATAAGAAACAATAGAATTCTGAGACAGTTAAAACTTTTGTCTAGAATCAATTACTAGCCTGATAGACCCTGCTATGTCAAGATGGACTTATATATTCTTCCTCTGCTCTCTCCCACTTGGTTTTAATATGTTGCCACATTTGTAATATGTCTTTTTTTCTACATTTTTTCGTGCAGCTGAAGATTGCTCTTCATATTGCATTTAAGGTAATGCTCACATTACTTAAATAAATTGAAGTAGCATGAAACGTGCGTACTGCAATCACTTTTGAAATCCGTGTTGCTTATTATTTGATTTTAATCACCCATCCTTTTGGGATGTGAAATTCGGGTGCCTTCGCATAAGTACCATATTCAAGCCTTGAATCTATATCTAAACCGTATATATATATATATATATATATATATATATATATATATATATATATATATATATATATATATATATATATATATATATATATATATATATATATATATATATATATATATATAAGTCAGTAAATAGTGGGGTTGTGTTAACCACACACGGAGAAATAATAGGAAAATGAAAAAAAGCCAGAATGCTGAACTGGAATCATAATTTAATAAAGATTTTTTCTAACCGGTTTTCATTGCGATGAAGCAAATTATCAAGAAGAAGGAGAATGAACATGTTTTTTTACAAAGAAGTACAAAAAAGTACAAAATGAAGAAAATAATATATAAAAAAATAAATATACCCATACATTATATTGTCTTTGAGCTTTTGTAGTTCAATAGTAGTTCATGTATAAATTGGTAGGAAAAATAAGGATACATGAGAGTTGAGAGTTTTGTTAGGTTTAAAAAAAGGGTTAAAAGTTTGTGTTAAGCAGGAAATGTGGTGTCAAAACAGGAAGTGTGTGTAAGGGGAGACAAGTGTTTTTAGTTAGAGTTATGAACTCTTTTTTTCCCAACAGGAAGTTTGTGTCTGTTCATAGAGAAATAAGGTCACTGAGGGGTGTGTGTGTTAAGAAAAGTTTGGAATTTCTCTATGAAAAGATTCTCCTTGTTGATTCTTTCTTGTGTGGAGCTTCTGCCTTTACATTGATAGAAAGGGAATATAATGAATTTAGGGTTTTTTGTTTCTGGCGCAAGAGTCTATGTGGCCACTGAATTTGGCGGTATTGAGGGAGGTTTATTTGTTCCTTATGGACAGCTACTCTTCTACGTAATGGGAGGCTCGTCTGTCCGATATAGAAGTTTTGGCAACCTGCGCAAGTAAGGACATAAATGAGGTTACCCGAGGAACAAGAGAAATTGGTTTTAATTTTAAACTTTGTTCCTCGTTTGAAGGTAAATTCAGAGCCTTCAAGTAGGTAGGGGCAGGTGCCACAATTAGGGCGTGCACATTTTTTAACTGATGGGGGAAGTGGTGTATGTAGTTTGGAATTGGTTAATAATGTTTTCAAAGATTTGTGTTGCCTTTTGCATTTAAGGACTTTGTGTGTATTAATGATATTGTTCATTTTCGGGTCTGTGGTGAGTAAGGGGAGGTTTTGTTTAATTGTGGTGAATGCTTCGATGTTATTGGGGTTATGGGTGGAGATGTATGGAAGTATTTTGGGGTTGGGTGTGTTATTATGTTGGTTGGTTTTTAGTGTGTTTTGGTCAAGTTCCTTGGCACGTTTTATTCCAAGATCTATGAGTGTAGAGGGATATTGGCGTTGTAACAGTGTTTTTTTGAGATCTTGTAAGCGTATTTCTCGAGTGGTAGGGTCAGAGACAATGGTGCAAATACTTTTAGCTAAATATATATATATATATATATATATATATATATATATATATACACACACATCTATATATTTAGTAAATAAATGCATTCGATAACAGATATATCCAGAAATACATATACATACGCACATATATGCATTTGTATCTAGGCACATATTTGTTTGTGCGTTTATTGTACTGTGCCATCGCAAGTAACTTCGCTATCGCTCGTTAAAGATTTGTCTTATATGCGCAGTTGGGATCCATATTAATAAAGCAATTGCGCGCTTCGACGGTGATGCACTCTGCGTGAACATTTTACGACATTTATGCTCGAGGTCTCAGAAGAACTTAAATATTTTGAAGTGGACGAAACTCCCCGTCGTAATCAGTATTGCTATCGAGCGCTTAAACGTCATTTTCGACCTCCACTCAGGCTGGATAGACATTCATCGTATTGTGCCATGCATTTCTTCCATAAATTCTATTAAACGCTTTTCATGCCTTTAGGCTAATATTGCAGTTTGTATAATACAGAGGACGCCATTTTTATTGCAACTCAGGTATAATTAAATCAGGAGATTTTCTTTATTAAATATTATATATTTCAGAAGGGTAGTGAGGTGTAGTTGATCAGCAGGAAACGTTAATAAGCATTCCTTCAGGCAATTCCTTTCTGCGATGAAGGAAAGGCATAAATAAGTATAACTTTGCATCGACTTTTACATAAGAAATATTATATAAATAGATTAATACATCAGAGGATAACCGAAAAGTAGGAAGACATCGATAAATATGAATTGTGGCAAATTGTGTCGGGATGTATAGACATACACAAATATAATATACACTTGTCGACAAACATATATAGCTACATATATAAATACATATACATATACACGCATATATATATATATATATATATATATATATATATATATATATATATATATATATATATATATATATATATATATGATTTGCTCGTTTCTAGTTAATTGGTAAGGAGCGAGGTTATGTACCCATGGATTTTGCAGGTCTCCATGATCGATGCGATTGATTTCATTAACATTCGACTGAAAGTGTTTCATGCCCACAACGTAAGTGAAGACATATTTAAGGAGAGAATTTGAGATTGCCAATATTTTGAGAAGAAAGGACAGAGGGAGTGGAAGCAATATGAGCGGTGAGAAGAGACTGCTAGAACGAAGGACGCATGAGATGGGCTAGTTTCGAAGAAGAGGCTATTTCAGTAGAATTGATAAAGGGAACAGACAGAATATCTTTCGCTTCGAATTCTAGCGCGAGTGATTAAACACCGCCATAAACATCAACAGAAATAACGTGTTTTGTGTGTAAATGCCACTAGATGCTGACGTTTCTGAGAACGTAATAGTATATTTCTGGTAATGGGTTATTGAAATGATTAAATTTAGGAAGCAGCGTGACAATAAATAAGCAGCGAAACCGGATGCGAAGAATCAGTAGCACTTATGATTTCTTATATACTTAATAAACAAAATTTTGGCAAATTTGTGAAATCGTCTATTATTGAAAATTTGGATTCTGTTGTGTTTGAAAATAAAAGTTATTTTTGTATTAGTATGCCGCTCTCTTCCTTCTTCGTTCTCAGCAATCTGCAAAGAAAAACGTTGACATACAATTCCCGAAGAATTAATTTGTATTGATGATGATAGTGACGATAACAACAAAAATAGCAATGACACCACTCCCACCCGCAACACCACCACCAATAATAATAATAATAATAATAATAATAATAATAATAATAATAATAATAATAATGATTTCTACTAAAGGCACAAGGTCTGAAGTTTTAGGGGAGGGGACTAGTCGATTACATCGACCCCAGTCTTTCATTGGTACTTGATACATCGACCCCGAAAAGATGAAAAGCAAAGACGACCTCTGCGGGATTTGAACGTAAAGAAGGACGAAATGCTGCTAAGAATTCTGCCCGTTGACATAGAATTCTGCGAGTTCGCCGCCTTGATAATAATTATAATAATAATAATAATAATAATCCTTTCTACAAGTCCTGGGGAGGGGGACAATCGATTACATCAACCCCGATACATGACTGGTACTTAATTTATCGACCCCGAGAAGATGAAAGGCAAAGTCGATCCCGACGGAATTTGAACTCAGAACGTAGTGGCAGAACCGCTAAGCATTTCGCTCGCCGTGCTAACGATTCTGCCAGTTCGCCGCCTTAATAATAATAATAATAATGATAATAATAATGGTTTCAAATTTTTATTTGAAAGGATGAATGGCAAATTCGACCTCGGCGGAATTTGAACTCAGAACGTAAAGACGGCCAAAATGTCGCTAAGCATTTCACCCAGCGTGCTAACGATTCTGGCTGCTCGCCGCCTTTGTAACAAAATTTTGTAATGAAAATTTACATTTAACATAGCAAAATCAGTAATTCAGAGAGTGGTGTCTGTCGGAAGAATACCAGTCATTACTTTACCGTTTCTTAAGTTCAGCGACCAAACAGAGATTCGATGTCAAGTTAAACATGGGGGATAAATAATCAGCGGCAAGTAAAAGGCTGTGAGCTGGCAGAAACTTTAGCACGCCGGGTGAAATGCTTAGCGGTATTTCGTTTGCCGCTACGTTCTGAGTTCAAATTCCGCCGAGGTCGAATTTGCCTTTCATCCTTTCGGGGTCGATTAAATAAGAACCAGTTATGCACTGGAGTCGATATAATCGACTTAATCCCTTTGTCAGTCCTTGTTTGTCCCCTTTGTGTGTAGCCCCTCGTGAGCAGTAAAGAAATAAGAAACGTTAGCCCACCGGGCGAAATGCTTAGCGGTATTTCGTCTGCCGGGACGTTCTGAGTTAAAATTCCGCCGAGATCAACTTTGCCTTTCATCCTTTCGGGGTCGATAAATTAAGTACCAGTTACGCACTGGGGTCGATGTAATCGACTTAATCCCTTTGTCTGTCCTTGTTTGTCCCCTCTGTGTGTAGCCCCTTGTGGGCAGTAAAGAAATAGGTATTTCGTCTGTCTTTATGTTCTGAGTTCAAATTCCGCCGAGGTCAACTTTGCCTTTCATCCTTTCGGGGTCGATAAATTAAGTACCAGCTGCGTACTGGGGTCGATCTAATCGAATAGCCCCCTACCCCCAAACTTTTCTGGCCTTGTGCCTAGAATAAACAAGAATATTAGGATAGTATTAGGTGGCGAGCTGGCAGGAACGATAGCATGCCGGGCAAAATTCTCAGCGGTATTTCGTCTGTCTTTGCGTTCTGAGTTCAAATTCCACTGAGGTCGACTTTGCCTTTCATCATGTCGGGGGTCATAAATTAAGTACCAGCTGAGTACTGGGGTCGATCTAATCGACTACCCTCTTCTACTCGAAAATTTCGGGCCATGTGCCAAGAGTAGAAAAGAATGATCTTAAAGGAAATGCAATAATTCTTATTTGCTGTTCAATTCTTGCGGCGAGGTTATTCTAGTAAATCTAAATATTTCCCATAATAAATCATTTACAAAAATTATTTCTTTATCAGTCTTAATTATCAAAAATTTTATAAAGAACAATATAAAGGTTGTTTACAGATGTTTTTCAAATATTGCACTTTATCAATTTTATTTTCAATAGAAGTGACTATAGTGAAGATATATCAAACAAATATTTGAATTTTAATTGTAATAATGTCAAGTTCGTTCACATTAATGGCAAATACCTCACAAACGAGCAATATTATGATGCTAAAGCATCAACAAACTATTTCAGAACATCTGTATTGTACTAAAAGACACGCAAGCGTATGATTGAAATGCAAACTCTCCCGCAAAATGCTCTCCCATTTGCTAAACTACATATATACTTTTTCCTCTCTGTTTATTTTCTGCCAATGTTACAGTGATCCTTGTTCCTCGTAGCTGTAGAATCTCTAATTCCACTTATGATCTCACTATTCATGGTCTCTCCTCCGTATGTCATCTATATTGTTTCTCCATTCCCACCCTCTCACACCTTGCACTTACATTGCTCTAACAAATCTTTCAGCACTATCTAGCTTATAACTCTTCTCCAATTTCCACGCCAGACATGTTTTTCCTGTAGTCGCCGATTTAAAATTACTACAGAGAACGTTAAAACCTTTTCGTTTATTTCACCAACCCTGGATACCCAGTGATGGCAACTGCCACAAGCCCTTATTTCAGAACATATTAATATATACAGAAAGAAATATCGATCCTTCAGATCCAGACATGCAATAAATTGCAGCTTTCTATTCTGATATGTATATAAACTGAAAGAGATTGGAGTAAACATAACTTAGTCCATAATGAAGTCAGTGACGCTCTCCTCTAAACTATGAAAACGCGAGAAGAATCATTTCAATGCAGACATATGAATGTATATATGTTTACTCATTTCTTTCAGTTTCAAACTTGGTCAACACAGCACCACTCCTACTGAGCTACGGTAATATCCAAACAAAATATTGCAGTAATATCAAAGCAAATAACGTCTACTTCTATCTTGTATGAAAGATGATCAACAATGCAAACCCAATCTCCAGAGATCGCCATCCTACTGCGAACAAACTGAATATCTTCGACTATACAAATAGCTGCTCTCCAAGCTATACGACAGCCGACAGCAACCTCAACGACATTTGAGTCAATTTGACCAATGGATTATATAACATGCTGTGATTTTGCTTCACAAAACAAGCCAATTAACTCATCTGTGTGACACAAGAGAGAAAACGTAAAGTAGAGACGGAGTAATGCATCAGCATCGAGATAATATATTATATGTATTATATATAAAATGCTTTGAAAAAAAAAAAAGAATAACAGAAAGTGAGAAGACAGGAAGGAAGAAGAAAAAAAAAGTACAGAGTGATTAAGGATAGATCGATAGAAAGACGGACATACAGAAATATATAGAGATAGATATTTAGCCAGCAACAGATGTTTAGATTGATGGGCTTATCAACAGACTGAGTAGATATATGATTTCGATATGCAATTTGAGAAAGTCTTCTAACTCCGTTTTAAAATTGAGTGGACACGATATGTATGCATTATTTGTGTCTGCACGCAAGTATTAGAATTATTATTGTTGTAAAATCTATCAATTAAACGACAACGTTGATAGAATCTGCAGTTACAGAATGATTTATTTTATATAGTCGTGGATATCTTTTCTAAAGAAGTCCCCTAAATTTATAACCAGATTCTTTGAATTTCGAAATTTAGTGTAAAGCCGTCGTTTACAGTAAACGTCGTAAGCATCTGCTTTATTTCTTAAAAAAACATTCTTATAACTCTTGACATGAGGTTTAGGTTTGCTAAATCAGACAAATTAATCTGTAGATGGTTTAAACGCAGGAAACTTTCTAAATTATATCCACCTAAGATTTTAATCCCAACTAAAGGGATTTTATTTTTACAATTTCGCCAAATTTCGTCTTCCTTATTGCATTAAAGGGTAACAGATATTTATGGCCATACAATGTAATAACTAACGAAACAAAGCAATCGTTTGCTAAACACAAGAAAATAGACAATTTTCATACTGTGAATAAAGTAGATTTCAAATTCCATTTTGCGATTGGAAAAATTCCCATAAAACATCCATTAATATTTTATTTTAGTTTTATATTTATTCATGTATTTCCTTTATTTATTTGTTTATGGCTCACTAACAGCAAGAAGTGTAGCAACCATGGCTACTTTGTAGATTTAGAAGATACACTGGCTTGTAAATGGTATCCGATCGTTTCATTGAATTATACGCACACGCACACGCCCACACAAACGCGCGAGCACAAGGTCTCGCAAGCGCATGCGCACACACACACACGAGCACACAAACATGCACGCACACTCATAAGCACGCACACACAGGCACACACATTAATATCTAAACATCTGCAAGGATGTGTGGCAAGAAGCTTGTTTCTCAACTACATGGTTCCGGGTTCAGTCCCACTGCGTGGCATCCTTGACAAGTGTCTTCTATTATAGCCTCGGACTGTTCAAAGCCTTGCGAGTAGATTTGGTAGACGGAAACGGAAAGAAGCCCGTCGCATTTATATAAATGTACACACAGACACACACACACACACACACACACACACACACACACACACACACACACACACACACACACACATATATATATATATATATTCTTTTATTCCTTTATTTGTTTCAATGATTTGACTGTGGCCATGCTGGAGCACCGCCTTTAGACGAACAAATCGACCTCAGAACTTATTCCTTGTAAGCCCAGTACTTATTCTATCGGTCTCTTGGCCGAAGCTCTAAGTTACGGGGACATAAACACACCAGCGTTGGTTTATTAAGCGATGGTGCGGGGACAGACAGACAGACATACACACACATACATATATATATATATATATATATATATATATACCACGGGCTTCCTTCAGTTTCCATCTACCAGATCCACTCACAACGCTTGGTTGGACCGAGGCCATAGTAGAAGACACTTGCCCAAGACACTGATCTGGAAGCATGTGGTTGGTAAGCAAGTTACTTACCACACAGCTACGTCTGCGCCTATGATATATATATACATATATAACAGGTTAAACGCCTGTAGCTGTGGTATTACGTCTAAGAGAGATCCCTTTAAGGGCGTATAGCGTTGAAAAACACTATATTCCTCTAAGCTGGGCGACACGGAGCCGGCCGCAAGGGATCGAATACGATAAATATCAACATTTTGAGATTCTGACTATTTGTAGTTGAAGTATACTCGCACCTCTTCCAAAAGAAAAATCGCATCGCCAGCTCAAAGGATATACTACAAATCGTGTAAAGTCTATTTCCTGACGGGCAATAGCACCGCGCAAGTAAAACAAAAATTCAAAATTTGAGTTATGAGCCATGCAACAATGTATTCATTATCTATTTTACACACTTCATGTGTGTTTAGGATAGCATTACAACTACAACTGTGTAATAACACATATATTTTATGGGTGTGATATTGGTAACGTTTTCGTCATTCAACTGCTTCTGACAAAATTTGAGCTTTGCTCAACTTGCGGCGCTAATGCACGCCAGCGAATAAAATTTATAATTTGTTTATAGACTTCCAGCTGGCGATTCGATTTCGTTCGTAACTGGAGCGATTATGCGGCACCAAGAATAAAAACAAAACTACGAAATATCGATATGCGTCGTTCTTGTTCACCTCCGGGCAGGCTTCGTGAATCGAAGCCTAGAAGTATATTGTGATTTTAGAACTAAACGTCATTAATTTTATTTATATGTATTCATATATATACATGTGTGTGTGTATGTGTGTGTGTATGTGAGTGTGTATGTGTGTGTGTATGTGTGTGTATGTGTTTGTGTATGGGTGTGCATGTGTGTGTGTGTGTGTGTGTGTGTGTGTGTGTGCGTGCGTGTTTGAAAACGTTGTTCTCTGCAGGTTTGACAGGCAGGATGTGTAGGCAATTCATCTTAATTTATTTTACATGTCACACTTATCCGTTGCTTGCGTTCTTTCTTTCCCTGTCAATTTCTTCCCGCTTTTCATTCCGTCCATCTTAACCTTCTTTCATTTTTTGTCTCTGTTACTATCCCATTATTAATGATAATTAATTATTTATTAATTCAACAGGACTCTAAAATGCCAATGCTTAAAAATCTCTGGAAGTTTGAAATTTTCTGTATATATATATATATATATATATATATATATATATATATATATATATATATATATATATATATATATATATATATATATATATATATATATATATATATATATATTTTCTTTTTTCTTTTAGCATGCTTATTGTCAAATGTATTATCAAAGTGGAAATTCTCAGAAGACTCAAAACAAGGAGATAAAAATAATTTTTGTTGTAAGTAGTAACACCAAATATTCCCATACAGTTGTTACTCGGGCTGGAGACATCACAATTTTCCACCCAGCCAAGTTTCCACCCACCCAAGTTTGAAATGATAACAACGATGCTTTCCATATAATTCGTTTGACACACACACACACACATATACGATGGAGCTTAAGTTACATAATTATGCATTCTTTTAGCGATCCCACTAATGAAATATGGATGGCATATTAATTTATTTGCTCAACTCGAGTATGTGATTAACTAATAATTTTTTGTTTCTATTCATTCTAGTGCCATTACGGGCGTGCTTTAGAGTTATTTTTTTCGTGGTTTGGGTTTACCTGCCCTTTTTAACATCGAAAAAGTCCTGCCAAGGGTCTTCTCTCTGTGTATAAATCTTTATACACTCTTATGTATATAAAATCTCTATATTCGGTATATCAGTTTAAAATTTGGCACAAGGCCAGCAATTTCAAGGAAGTGGGTACATCGATTGCGTCGAATCCAGAGCTCAGCTAGTACTTATTTGATCGGCCCTAGAAGGGATGAAAGGCAAATTGAACATAGCGGAATTTGAACTAATGATTCTGTCAACATGACACCTCATCTACCTTGTATATTGAGAGCTCTTCTCGTCTTCAACTGTATCCTATTCTCTCTCTTTTTGTTACACACACACACGCACACATAGACACACACACACACACACACACACACAGCAGCAACACGCACATGTACATAAATAAATATGCATTAATTACTATACAGGTAAACACTTGATATTTTGTTTTGTCTGGAAATTATCTTTGCGTTCAGGTACAGCGAAACGATGTCCTGATAACAGTGAGGACAAACTCTGTATGAAAACGAGAGATAATAGCCGGAATCAATGGATACGCAAAACATTGATGTCGTTTAGGAAATGAGATTACGTCCCTTGACATTCGGGATTATATCCCGTCGTCCCTCGGTGACAGCGCTTTCAACGGAAACGTATATATTTTTAATAATTCGGCGATCTATTGTATTCTATAAACATATACTAATATTTCTTGTTCTAGTTCATGCTACTCTTTTACTCTTTTACTTGTTTCAGTCATTTGACTGCGGTCATGCTGGAGCACCGCCTTTGTGCAATTTCTCTTATTTCTCTTTGCTAGTTTCCATTGTAATTATGCAATCTATCCACATGTTATTAATATTCTCTAAACAATATCTGCGTGTATATCTGGAGTGGCTGTGTCGTAAGTAGCTTGTTTACCAACCACATGGTTCCGGGTTCAGTCCCACTGCGTGGCACCGTGGGCAAGTGTCTTTTACTATAGCCTCGGGCCGACCAAAGCCTTGTGAGTGGATTTGAAAGAAGCCCGTCGTATATATGTATATATATATATATATATATATATATATATATATGTATGTGTGTATATGTTGCGTATCTGTGTTTGTCCCCCCCCAACATCGCTTGACAACCGATGCTGGTGTGTTTAGGTCC
This sequence comes from Octopus bimaculoides, assembly GCF_046866305.1. Taxonomy (NCBI): domain Eukaryota; kingdom Metazoa; phylum Mollusca; class Cephalopoda; order Octopoda; family Octopodidae; genus Octopus; species Octopus bimaculoides. The sequence goes on along the minus strand of NC_142931.1, from coordinate 8,639,290 downwards.
CTGTAACCTACCGGTTCGGCAAAAGAGACCGAGAGAATAAGTACTAGGCTTACAAAGAATAAGTCCTGGGGTCGATTTGCTCGACTAAAGGCGGTGCTCCAGCATGGCCGCAGTCAAATGACTGAAACAAATAAAAGAGTAATGAGTAATATGAAAGTCCTTTGTTTGCTGGAGGCACGCTAGGACAGAAGCCCAACTTATGCTGCCTATCGAGGTAGAAACATGTCTCCATAGTCATCATCTCGTCAACATAGCCTTCTTCTTGTACGCAGATAAACTGTCAGTTCCATGGGTGAATGAGAAATTTCCGTTCGAGTGAGATCTTCTTTCCGGAGATTATCTGCCCACTTTATATTGAATTGCCACAAAATGCCATCAGGAAATAATTTTACTATTTCTGAAAACAAAGTTTCTTACAATACACCAAGAACTTATCTGATATAGTATCTAGTACAGATTTATTTGTGTCTTATATTCAAATTCGTGCTAAAGGCCTTTGCTTTATCGTATTTTCGTGTATGTGCGTACGCGAGCGCGGTGTGTGCATTATGTTTATGGTGTATATGTTTGGAGGGAAGAGGAGAAATATATTCAAACATGATGCACCAAGACCCTGAGAGAGATCATAGCAAAGCGAGGCAGATAGAAAACTACTGTATTTCTGTTTCGGTGTGACTCTGTGCGTCTATCTATCTATCTATCTATCTATCTATCTATCTATCTATCTATCTATCTATCTATCTATCTATTAAGTAGGTATTATATATATAGACATATACATAGAAATGCATGCAAATACGCATCCTTGCAAATATACATCCATGTATAGATACATAAATACACACATGCGTACATATATATATATATATATATATATATATATATATATATGTGTGTGTGTGTATACGTTTATATACGTACATACATACATACATATATATATATATATATATATATATATATATATATATATATATATATATATATATATATATATATATATATATGTGTGTATATAAACACATACAGATATCCACCATATACACAAGCTACAAATTTTCTACGTATTTTTCTACATGTTTATTTACATATGCTAAATGGTTTCGTTATGTGGATTTGGGCATACATCTTACAAAATTATTCGTACACGAGTGTAGGAAAATAAAGGCATCCAAGCAGACTATTATCTACGCATCATCGTAATGAAGCCTTTCAAATAATAGGCAAGTACATGCGCATGCGTACATATACATGAACGATTGCAAACCGCACAGTGGCCCACATATGCATATATGTAATGCTCGTGTAGCTATATACATATGTGTGTGTATGTGCGCATCTTTATATGTATGCATGCATGTATGTACATATATATATATATATACATATATATATATATATATATATATATATATATATATATATATATATATATATATATATATATATATATATATATATATATATATATATATATATATATATATATATATATAGTGATACACATACGCACAGACATACATGAACGAATACATATAAATACATGCATTATGCGATGTTTCTTGCATACATATGTATATACGACCATACGTACGTACCTACCTACCTACCTACCTACCTACCTACATACATACATATATACACGCATACATACACACATACGTACATACATACATACATACATACCTACATGTATATATATACATATAGGTATATATACATACATTCATACATGCATACACATATATATACTCGCACATATATAAACACATATCTACATACATACATACATACATACATACATACATACATACATACATACATACATACATACAAACATATATACATACATATATACATGCATACGTACTATTATACATACATATATGCATACATGCATTTATAAATTCATACATATATGCAAACAGATACATATATTAACACATAGGCAAATATACATGCTTTTGTGAATACCCACATACTTATATACTTCTATATATTCCTCTGTATACCCATACATACACACGACAAACATGTGTGTATATATACACACATATATCATACTCATATTAATTCTTATACCATGCTTCTTGGCATAAATCTGTTCGTAAATATAGGCCTACACACATACAAGTATTTATGCATACACATATACATTATTACATGTGTCTATACATACATTCATGCATACACATGCATACATACAGATATACAAGCATATCTGCATACGTCATATATATATACATACATATAAAAATACATATATCTTGCATTTGTACATACATGCATATCTATGTACGTTCATATATTCGTACGTACATATATATATATTCAAGCATACCCTTATACATACGGCCACATACACATATAGTTCTATCGTGTTTTTAAGTACCCAAAAGGGGGTTACTAACTTTCATGTTTTTCATTGATTGATGATCCTCTGTTTATCGCATACATGAAATATCTCCAATTCCATTATTTTCAAGTGCTGATCGATATTATTGATTAGATCCATGAGCTATAAACCACTAAAAAATATTTCCAATAGCGTGAAAAGAAAGAATAGATACAGCGAACCAATGTAACGAGCTTATGTTAAATAGACAGTAAGAATTATTGATGGCATAAATGTAAGTTTAGTTCAAAAATATTGAAGCTTCAGGTTAGATATTGGTTTTAATAAAGAGATATTGAGGATGGAATGTCAACGAGCGTCGGCTAACCTGGGAAGATGAAATATTTCATCTGACATTGTTGGATTCTTTAACAGATACAGCAGATTTGATATTAAATATTCTTTTCATATATATTTTATTATCGTGGGAGCGATAGATTGTTGTTTATCCCAATCAAGGTCCTGGTAGAGAAGGCCTCGTTTATTGGATTAGCGGAATCGACGTTGTTAAATCTTCTCTTGATGACTTGTAAGTCAACGGCTGCAGAATAAACAAATTCAGTTAGGAAATAATTCGCTTGGATCAACGGTTGTAAGTGTGGCTGTTGTGGTTATATTGGAAATTGAGAAACTAAGCTAGGAGTGAGTTGAATGCTTTATGGGTTGCGACAAGGGAGTGAGTATTTACTCGGGAATAATTTAGTCGAAGTGCAGTTAGTTTTCTGGAGCAGAGGCCACGTGAAACGTGATAGAGAGAGGTGACAGTACGTTTATACGCACTTAAGGGAGAGAGGCTGTCATATGATGGTGAAAGATTTCTTACCATTGAATAAAATAGACTTTATTTAGACGTGTTTAAAAAATATCTGTATACATAACAACAGATATTTACAGATATATGATCAGTACAGCATTACTTGCCTGCTCAACGATATTATCCCCATTGTCTTCGTATGTAGAGGTCTTTGAAGGAGAAGCAATCCTAGGCTTGCGGATTTTACAATACCTATGATATGTATGCCGGTATATGATGACGTTTAGCTTTTGTTGCGACCAATAAAACTCCTAGTGGCTGGTATTCATGTTTAGGGGGAGATATGGTGCGATAATATTTTCGTTGTATATAAAGCGATTATGTAGTTTCGCCGAGAAAGTTGGTATATTATCTTTAGTGGCTGTTTTCGAATTCTCGCTTCGTACAGTCAGCAAATTTAGCAATAATTATCTAGATTGCATGTAGTTGACAATTGGTGATGGATATTTAGCAAAAATGAAAGAAAAATCAGATCAAATTGGCGCTTTCATCAAACCGTGACATCTATGCTACATACTGATTGGTCGAAACAAAGAACTTGGCGCTCTCATCAAACTGTGACATCTATGCCACATACTGATTGGTCAAAATGCAATTCGTAAGATTCAGCCTGCTGGAGCCCATTGGTGGGTATGTAAAGAACAAATCTAGCCGTTTCACTTCAGTTGTCAATTGTGGAACACGTCTGTTACTACATAGACCTGATGATTGCGTAACGCATAAAAGCACTAGCTTATTTCTATATTGTAAAATTGCAACAGTTGTAAATAAAACATCAAAATCATACCAGGTTAAAATAGTATATAAAGTTAAATTCTATTTGAGTATAAAATAGATTATTTAATCTTATTGTTTTTGATAAATAGTTAATAATATTTATTTTTGTTTATCGTTGTTATAATTTAATTAAATTGATTACAGGTATGTATTTCTTTAGAAATATTAGGTAATAATAATTGAAGAGAACATGCGGCAAAGCAGTTTGCACCAGGGCCATTCAAGAGTTAAACGTTGTGCTTAACCCTCGGTTAAATACAACTTTTTTCTCTTTTCCGCCTTTTCAAAGCCTAGCCAGATTCATGGACCCAGTTTCCCGGTTTCTATGGCGTATGTGCCCCACCCACCCCCAGCCAGTCCATCGCAGCGCTACACAAGAAACAGGAAGAAATAGTGAGAGAAAGTTGGGGTGAAAGAGTAGAATAGGGATCACCCCCCCCCTCACTGCCGGAGCCTCGTTGAGCTTTAGGTGTTTTTGCGAGTCCACTGCCCTATCTACTGGGCCATTGCGCATCCGTTAAATACAACTACTTAGAAGAAATGCCTTTCTGGCAGCGGCAATCCACATATTTCTAATCAATGCAACATCAGTGAACCGGACAGAATGATATAAGACATTTGTTCAAACCATATCGCTGTGGGATTCAATACGATAATCTGCTATTTATCGACCATGATAAATCTAATACTATGCATTGTTTCCGTACTTTAGATAGAAATCCAAAGCGAATGTAATTTATTTTACGTATTTTTCCGACATCAAGATGGCCATGTGCAAAGACGTCATAAGCGAATGCACTTTATATTTTAATCTGGCATGTTAAGCTAGTCATCACATAAACCATAATAGATTTTCTGTGAAATTCTATTTCGTTGGTTAGTGTAAAGTAGAACAGGCTTCTGAGACGTGTCAGAGCAGGTCATTAACATTTACTTCATCAAATTAACTTCAGTCTCATTAAAAGTTGTGACAAATGAATATTGTCACGCAAGTGGGAATGTTTTAGTTTCAAGGAAATAATTCATGTACAGGCGCAGGCGTGGCTGTGTGGTAACAAGTTTGTTTCTCAAACACATAATTGTGCTGGATTCGGTTTCACTGTGTCGAACATTGAGCAAGTGCCTACTACTATACATATGGACCGACCAAATCGTGGAGAGTGAATTTGATATATATATATATAGCAAATTTTAGAGGTAATACTTGATAATTGCAAGCACCTGTATATACCAGATAGTGGCCGAGGTGAAAGAATAAGTTAAAAACGTAAAATTAAAACAGAACACAAAGGATTCCGCGGTACACGTGTTTCAAGCTTTATACACAAACAGTCGTTGCATGATTATATGGGTATATCTATCAATTATACACCCATATAATGATGCCACGACTGTCTGTGTATAAAGCTTGAAACACGTGTACCGCAGAATCCTTTGTGTTCTGTCTTAATTTTACGCCTTTAATTTATATATATATATATATATATGCATGCATACATACATACATACATACATACATATATGAGTGGCTGTGTTGTAAGAAGCTCGCTTCTCAACCATATGGTTCCGGGTTCAGTCTCACAGTGTGGCATCTTGGAAAAGTGTCTTCTACTATAGCCTCGGACCGACCAAAGCCTTATGAGTGAATTTGGTAGACGGAAACTGAGAGAAGTCCGTCATCTATCTATCTATCTATCTATCTATCTATCTATCTATCTATATATCTATCTATACATACATACATACATACATACATACACGTTTATGGACTTGTTTTGCAAGATTTCGGATGTAAAAACCGTCTGTTGAAACAGATACTATTATATATCGGGATGGTCACTTTTATTTGATAAAGAAAAAAATAACTATCCCGAAATGTACATTCGCTTGCTTTCTCCCAAGAAGTCTAGTGCTTGTAGCTTAGATTTTCTTGGGGCCGGCCAGATTGGAGCAATCTCGAGTGTAACCCGCCGAAACTGCAAAGATGATCTGGAACTCGACTGAGGATAGGAAACTCCGTATGACCCGTCCTTGTTCTTTTCCTGTCCTTTTTTTGTATCGTCTAACTGTCCGGATGTTTTCTGACGAAGGGAAATAGCTCTGAAACTCGAGTCGCCTTTATATATATATATTTATATTTATATATTTAAATATTTGATCCTTTATATTGAACACTCAATATTTCATCTACATTCAATACTTTCTTTCATGGTGCCATCCATTTTTATGTTATTTTATTTTATATTGTATATTGTATATCATATTATATATTGTATATTCCATATTCTATACCCCACATTAGTTCTGCAGGAATATAAATAAAACATAAAAAAACAGACAGTGTTGGAACTCTTTTAAGCAAAATAATATATATATATATATATATATATATATATATATATATATATATATATATATATATATACATACATACATACGTACATACATACATACATACATATATATATATATATATATATATATATATATATATATATATATATATATATATATATATATACATATATATATATATATATATATATATATATATATATATATATATATATATATATATATATATATATGTATGTATATATGTGCGTGTGTGTGTGTCTCTGTATGTCTCAGTCCTTTAATATCATGTGCCCATATATTTGGCACCGTAGGTTAAAGCTGTCACGGTTGAAAGAACGTATGTAGTAACAATCTCAAACTATCAAACCTGTCTAAATTTTATCCGTCAAATGTGGTAGAGGAAGATCACATGATTAGCCTTAGAAATTTTTTGTAGGCTCTCCGCTACGTCCGTGCATTAATATTATGTGACAACATTTTTAGCGTCGAAAATTAAGGATGACATGGTTGAGTTAACATGTCTAGTAGCAGTCTTAAAACGAGGCTCTCTAAATATAATCTCTCATGTGGTAGACTGGTCAGGGGTTACTTCTCTGTAGCTCAGTTTCTTTGTGGCAGTTTATGTTCTCCAATAAATTTATGCATTACTGCAGGAGTTCTCAACCATTTTTTCCCTATGAACCTCTTTGCTTACAATTTTATTCTGGTGAACCTCTATACCCATTCAATGTTTAAAAAACAAGTTTTATAGAAACTTCTTTCAAAATTCCTATTTTGTTTTCCACACATTGTGGAGGCTGAACTCTGTAAGATATTAGGCGCCGGCTATGAATGTTTGGTAAAAAGCTTGGTTCCTAACCACATGGTTCCGGGTTCAGTCCCACTGCGTGGCACATTGAGCAAGTGTCTTCTACTATATCCACGGGCTAACCAAAGTCTTGTGAGTGGACTTGGTAGACGGAAAGTGAAAGCGCACCTCATTTATATACATATGTGTGTGTGTGTGTGTGTGTGTGTGTGTGTGTGTGTCTGTGTGTGTGTGTGTGTGTGTCTGTGTGTATTTTTGTGTCTGTGTTTGTCCCACCGCCATCGCTTGACAACCGATTTTGGTGTGTTTACGTCCCCTTAACTTAGCGGTTTGGCAAAGGGGGCCGATACAACAAGTACTTGACTTACAAAAGAATAAGTCCTGGGGTCGATTTGTTCCATTAAAGGCGGTACTCCAGCATGGCCGCAGTCAACTGACTGAAACAAGTAAAAGAATAACGAAACCGAGCTCTCTCTTGCAAAACACACATCAAAAGCAAAATTGTTTTCAGTAACCTTGAAAATACAATTGTGGGACCCCAATTTACTATTTAATTTCGTGTGCCGACAAGAATCTTACATGGACCCTCAAAGGCCATAGAAACCCCGGCTGAGTACCTTTGCGTTAGTGTCATGCGGGGAAAAGTCAGGATTACATTCAACATCTCAAGCAGCAGAATGAGTTCAAATGTGAGTTGTTATTGGTGAATATAGTTTTTCTCGTTTATTTCTCTTATTCTTTTATTTGTTTAAGTCAATTGACTGTGGTTCACGCTGGAGCATAGCATTTTAGTCGAAGAAATCTACCCTCAGGACTTATTCTATCTGTCTGTTTGGCTGAACCGCTAAGTTACGGGGACGTATATAGATAGATAGATAGATAGATCGGAGAGAGGGAGAGAGAGAGACAGAATGAAAAAGGAGAAAAAAGAAACAGAAAGATGACAACAACAATTACAACAACAAGAGACAGAGATGGGGAAGGGGGGAGAAGACCGCATGTTTGTATAATGAATGCTCGACTCATTGTAGTATTTAAACGACAATAATTGAAAACCTCATGAAAACACTGAAACAACGAAACATTTTGTGCATATCATTAACGTAAATGATTATAAACAATAATAATTATAAATTACAATATTTACTTTTTCTCTTGTGTGTCTTCTTTTTTTTCCTACTTTATTCTTAATACTCTGAAGAATTTCATCCAGCTTGTTGACAGCCGTTCGTAACTATGGTAGTATATTCCATACTTTGAGTATTTCAATATGTCTGACTGGCTTTGTCTCTGTGGTATAATTACTAGAACTGCTCGTATGCAGTTTAAAACATTTCTAACAGATGTGTTTGACGTGCAGTGTTTCTGGCTTTTGTACTGTTGTTTCTTGTTTTTTCTACATTCTGACTGCATACGAGATAAAACTCATATTATCATATCTAATTGTATTAAGCTACATTTGAATTTTTACATCATTACATTATACGTTATAATGTAATTATCGACATTATTGCATGTATGCATTTCCCTATATTAGATAGAATCCATACAAGCGTATGACCACATTTATAGTTCAAATACTTCCTCGATGAGGAAAAAAAAAATGATTTCCTCCTGCTGATGCTTCTGCTAACGCTGCGGGTCCCTTAAAACATCTTCCAATGATCATTCTGCTGGTTTCTGTGTACGTAACTCTTCTCTGTATGCCTTCACGAAATTCATCATACTGGGGTATTACTAAAGATATTAATAAATATTTCAGTATCTAATATTACTGTACTGCGCTACAGTTTACTTAAAACACATTTCTTCAGACCATGTGTTTATTAAATAAATGCAACTCAAGATTGTTTGTGTAAATATAGTTTATTGTTCAACAAAGTTAAGGTCGAGAAAAATGTACGCCGTCCAGTGAGAGATAAATATCATTTAATGCTCACTTTATGAAGTTAAGAGCAGCTAACAGTTTTTTTGTTGTTGTGAAGACACGTGTCTAGACTGTTTTTTTATTACCTACCTTGCGTCTCCAAGCAATCTTCTGGATCTCTATATAAAACAGCCTTGCGACTGACTGTTCATATCGTCTTCTATTATTTCTACCGCTACATTGCCTCGAGCCAGCACGTATTTCCGTGGATGCTATATCATTGCACTTAAGGTCGGGTCTTAATTACTTGGATTTTAAGTCATACTCAGACCAGGAACTTGGCCAGAATTCTTGCAGAAAAGGGACACCTCCATTAATGAGACCAAATGACGAATTAAAGTCTACTGTCATGGCAGTATTTAAACTTAAAGTCCAAAGTGCAGGAACAATTACCACAAAGCGTCTATGGATAGCTCTAACAAAGCCATTAGGCAACTGTACTGACTCTTACATTACTTGTCGACAGCAGAAGAAGAAAGGCAAAACGGATTTCGTCAGAAACTGAAATCAGGACGCATGAGTTCGAAGTAAATACTGCAAGCTTTTCTCTTTATACACTTAAGATTTTGCCATTTCTTGGAATACGGCCATTGCTATTGTTTCGCGGTGTTACAAAATTACGTATTTATAATCAAAGTACAGAGGCCCAAAGGTTCCAACATGACTAGTCATTCATATCTAAATTGGAAACCGAAGAAATGTATAATTTTGTCGGCTTTGTCGTGATTTGATTACTGACCGCGTCAGTGATAATCGCATATATATATATATATATATATATATATATATATATATATATATATATATATATCTGTAAATTTAATTTGTGACAGTTATTCAGTAGGCATGATAAAACTCCGAGTTTCGGACGTCGGGGCGGAAACCCACACCGGTACCTCTTCAGTTATTGAGCCATCAAAAACTGCTATGAAAATGACCGCTAAACAAAGGGAAAATACTGTGCGATTGACCGTTATTAAAACAAAATAGCTATTAGAATGACCACTCAGTAAGAGGATGGTGTAAAGGTAAGTGAGTAAAAATGTTCATAGTAATCGGGTATACGCGCCTGTCCATACATACACATGCAGGCCCCCACACCCACGTACATGTGCCTATGTGCATAGGCTCGTCCACACTCGCTTAAAATACCCACATGTGCACCCACACATTCGCCAAAAATAATTTATACATACACACACACATGCTCACACACACACGCGCGCGCACCAAAAAATTCCATATACACGTCTATATACGCACAGGAAAAATGCAGGGTAGAAGGTAGAATACACAAAAATATGTGTAAAAAATATATAAGCAATAAAACTATAAAACAATATATCTATAAATATGTAAAAAAAAATATATAAAAAATATACAAGAAATATAAGTAAAAAGTATAGAGAGATAAAAAGCTTGTACGTGGAGAGAATACAAAAAGCAAGTCCTATCTGGTTATATTGTGTCCACGTACAAGCTTTTTATCTCTCTATACTTTTTACTTATATTTTTTGTATATTTTTAATATTCTTTTTACATATTTATAGATATATTGTTTTATAATTTTATTGCTCATATATTTTTTACACATATTTTTTTCTGTATTTTACCTTCTACCCTGCATTTTTCCTGTGTGTATATAGACGTGTGTGTGTGCGTGCATGCGAGTATGTGCGTATATAGACGTGTATATGAAGGTTTGTTTTTGTTTCAGAACATTGTCTGGTTTAAGAAGTCACATCAAATGCCATGATGGTTCTAAGGTGAAAGTACAGGAGGTGGTGAAACATTGCATGTGGAGTAGACACCCGCCATGTATACATATGTATGTATTTATGTGTGTGTCTGTGTTTGTCCGCCGCTACTATCGCTTTAAAACCCATGCTGCAGTTCTGCAGAAGAGACCGATAGAATAAGTACTAGCACGACCAAGTGGCTAAAGATGCCTGTCAATCTCTCACAAACATATATATTTCTAGTGGAAACACTTTCACTGATTACAAAAATTAGAAATGATTTAATTATAAATATATATATATATGCATATATATATATATATATATATATATATATATATATATATATATATATATATATTTGTATATATATGTAATAAGATCTCTTTTATTTCCTTTTGGATATCTATTCATGTGTTATTTATTTTTTTATAACAGTCACATACATACACAAACACAGATAAACACACGCACATACACACACACGCATGAGCATACATACATACGCACAAATTAGTAGAGCTGTTATCATCGAATTCTCCAGCCGTGGCCAGCCACAGTTTGGCAGTGACTGTGTTTAAACGAAAGCAGTATAGAGTTGACTGAAGGCTGTGATAATGAGGTAGCAGGCGTGGAAGAGAATTTAAAGAGCAGGAAAAAAAGATGCCTACATCTTGAGGCTGGCCAGCTTTTATAAATCTTAGAGGGAGTTTGCGATCACTCCGTATATCTATTTCTTGTTATTGTTATGCCAGCACAGCAATGCAAATTTATTGCATGTATCCTTATCGATTGTTACGTACGTTGAATCGACTTACTATAGTCGTCAATACGAGGATCGATCTAAGCCGTTTCAGAAATGTCGATGGAAAAATTCCTTCCCCTTAACTAGACATTCTTCGTCGATACATAGCTAAAACTTGATTCAGCCCTGCACCTTAACCGATCTATATGTGGCTACAGGTTTCTTCAAACAATAAAATTTGCCGTACGCAGCGCTATCTATTATTGAGGATCAGATATTGGGTCATATTTACAAACAGTGGTAATCAAATAACGTTTTATTTGTTCTAAGAAAAAGAGAAAAAAAGCAAGTCAGAAATGTAAGCGCGTGTAACATAAGTCAATTTATAATTTTGCTGCTGGGGATACGAGTAAAACGTTATTGTCCATTAGCTTGTTTCATCTTGTAGACTTAGACAGGTAGAAACTTTAAGTCGAACAAATAAGCGTGGCTAAGTGGGTAAGGTATTACGCTTATGATCGTAAGATCCCGAGTTCGATAACAGCGGTCGCTGTGTCCTAGGGCCAGACGATTTATTTCACGTTGTTTCCAGTTCATTCGGCCTTGTCATATTCTGTGCCCTTGAAAACTACGTTTAGGGTACGCGGGTGTGTGGAGTACTTGCATGTTAATTTCACGAGCACTGGAACACTCGTCGTCGTAACCAACAGAGACCCAAACCGAACGAATAAGTGCTCAATACAAGATGTATAGCGTGTGGTTGCTTTACTGAAACTGAGAATGTATCTCGTGACTCCAGTTTGGTGCCATTGTTTTCTTCAGGCTAAAGACCGCAGGGGTGCAAAATGCGAGTCACGTGACAACTGCATTTCTGTTTAAAAAAATGAAATTTAAAAAATTAAAAAATGTGCATGTACCTGTGTGTGTAAGTATATGTGCGTGTTTGCGTGTTACTCAACATCTATCTGTCTATCTGTCTGTCTGTCTGTTTGTCTGTCCGCCCGTCCGTCTGTCTGTCTGTCTGTCTGTCTGTCTGTCTGTCTGTCTGTCTGTCTATCAATCTATCTATCTATCTATCTATCTATCTATCTATCTATCTATCTATCTACCTATCTATCAGTCTGTCTGTCCATCCCTCTTTCTGTCTGCCCGTCTGTCTGACTGTCTGTCTGTCCGTCTGTCTGCCTGTCTGTCTGCCTGTCTGTCTGCCTGTCTGTCTGTCTGTCTGTATGTATGTATGTATGTATATATCCCACTGTCCGTCCGTCCGTCCACCTGTCTGTCTGTCTGTCTGTCTATTCATCTATCTATAAATCTAAATAATTATCTGTCCATCCACCTGTCTGTCTGTCTGTCTGTCTGTCTGTCTATCTTTTTATCTTTCTATCTATCTATCTATCTATCTATCTATCTATCTATCTATCTATCTGTATACACATATGTATATGTAACGATAATATATTTCTGTATGCATGGACCCCGCAAACGATTAAGAATGGAATTGATTACGATCTAACGAACAAAATATGGGATGTTAGTTACTACTACAAACGACACAAGAGTTATTCACACAGCAATAAAGAGATAAGGAGTCCTTGACTACCAAGGAAATGTCTCCTTGCCTGCAGGTCTTCTTTAGTTTGTGGCTAGAATATATTAAATACACACCTGATGTTATTGTTAGTAGAAGTGTTCAAAATATATAATCCTGTTTCACCAGAAGTTTGAGTGCTTAATGTGTTGAGGATGTCGGCAGTATTTAAGATAGCGCATTCGCGTTGCTTAAATGCTTTCGTATCGGTTACAATGATCTGGATTCGATTTCCAAGTATTTGTGATACGCACATATATTGACAGAGACACAAAATGCTCAGACACAGATACTCAGACACACACAAAAAACATATATATGCAAACGTACACACACACACACACACACACACATACATTCAATCACACGTATACACTGGAAGAAGTGAGAGATAGAGACGGAATTATGGATTCATATATACATACATGAATACATACATGCATGCATGTATAGATACATATATGTGCACATATGCACTAAGTAAAATTATTTTGGAGCGCATTATGTAAAATATAATTCCATTTGCAATCATGTTTTCCTTCAGTCGGGAATAGAAAAACGGGAGATAGTAATGCTGAATTTTCTAAGGATTTGGCAGAAACGAAGTGAAAATTCAATAATCGATAATTGAACAATTTTCAAATCATCAACGGCTGTACACGCCTAATTACCAAATCAACTGAATCAGCTTACGCCGTCGATTTTATTAAGCATTTGTAAAATACTATCTGTACTTTTTAACATCGTCCTCGTATGATTAGGAACAGTTTTTACGTGAGCAAAGTCTTTTGGGATATAATTGTAACAAAATATATATTACCTGCTTTTACGCCTAAATCACACAAATAGTTTTCACAATGCAGCTGTCTCCCTGTCTCATCCAAAATAATCTATTGGTGCTGTTCTTGTTATGGTTATTTTTATTGATGTTTTATTATTATTATTATCATTGTTACTCTTATGATTGTTATTATTTGTCTAATTTGTTATTGGCGATTGAACATCAATAATTAATATGATTCTGTGCCTCGTGAGGACTGATTCCAACATCTAAGTCTTGCCACATTAATTAGATGGTTATTCTGAGTACAGATAATCGTTAATGTGTTTCTTCTCAGCCATTTTTCAACGGAATTCTTCATTTCTTATTCACGTCATTGCGTCTCTTCTGCAAACGGACATCTTCCTCCTACACTTATTTCATCACCAACTTTTACGTCGCTATACACAGCTCTTTTTCTATTCCATTAAAGCTAATTTACTGCTTTTTCTCAAACCATTCGCAGTCACATTCGATTTCTTACAAATACCAATCATTGAAAACACCGAAATGAGTTTCATTCTGT
>NC_142931.1:8597290-8614790 GCF_046866305.1 Octopus bimaculoides | reverse complement strand
ATAGAAGAAATAAATGAAGTTAAAAGTGCCCAGAGAGTATGGAGATTTATTCATATCTAAATGGATACACTTCAACGGTTTCTCATTTCTTTGATTTGCAAAAGTGTAAAGTTTGAGGAACTCGAAGCCGTTTAGGTTTAAGATTCGATTCTCATTTTCAGGAATCAAATTCTGAACGGAAACTCTGATTTAGGCGCTTCCTGCGAACTCAAGATCTTCAAAACACTTCTGCAGTTCAAACAAATACATCTTTTTTTCTAACGGCTAAACTAGAAAATATCTTACTCCATTTTCACACATATACCCGCCTGCATCACAAACTGTCCTTATTATACACATAAACACAATCATTACCTGGTTACATTAAACAGCTACTGTAGAAATTATTTAACATTTTCCCAACTTTCAACCTAAATTCTCACAACAGCCTTTCTAAGTGCATACTGGCTCACGCATATATACATATACATACACCAGCGCACAAACACACACACAAATACACACACACGCACACACACGCAAACACACGCACACATATATATGCCAAAGTGGTTAGACTGTTGCACATAAAATAATGGGGTTAACAAAAGGGGGCAGTGGATGTAAAAAAACTCAAGTAATGGGTTAACTAGGTTAAGATTTATATGTGAAATGAAGTTGTTTTGCATTTTCTGTGGTCTATGTGTATGATGGTGAGTGCTGGGAAGGGGGCTGGCGCTAAGAATATAGCACGGGTGCCAAGGGTGAATCAACCTGAAAAAGTTTGAGAACTACTGATAGGGAAAATGGAGGCTGGTACATCTCCGAAATTTATTTCCTTTTATTATACAATTTCATATCGCATGGCTTTATTGTTATTACAACCATAAAAAAAAATATGCTGTATGAAATCGTAAAGTGAAAGGAAATAAATTTCGAATATCTACCAGTCTCAATTTTCTATATTGTTATAACTATTGCTATTATACACACCCACACGCACACCCACACTCACACACACATATATATATGTATGTATATATATGGATATATATCTATATATATATATATGTATATATATATATATATATATATATATACATATATATATATATATATATATATATATATATATATATATATATATGTATGTATATATATATATATATATATATATATATATATATATATATATATATATATATATATATATATATATATATATATATATATATATATATATATATATATATATATATATATATATATATATATATATATATATATATATATATATATATATATATATATATATATATATATATATATATATATATATATATATATATATATATATATATATATATATAGATATATACATATGTCATCGTAAATATACAGGGATTAGCATTGAGTTGCTTCTCCAACATACTGAAAATTTAGAAATAGCAGTCAAAAAACTACTGATTCTAAACTACAAATTTTTCTCTAAATGGATGGCGATATTTATGGCGCACATAGAACAAAAAACCAGAGTGAAAAGCAAAAACAAACCTGCCTTTAGTTAATTGGATACGAACGTTTCGCGGTTAAGATATTAATCTATTCCGTCTCATCAGCCCAATATTCTGATAAATCTGAAAGTGTCTCTAAAAAAAAAAATTCACGGTAATTTCTGGCCATGCGACGCCAAAAATTTGTAGTTTAGAATCAGTAGTTTTTTGACTGCTATTTCTAAATTTTCAGTATGTTGGAGAAGCAACTCAATGCTAATCCCTGTATATTTACGATGATAAATGATTTTACCGATAAAGGTTTTTTTTCATACTGAACTACTTGGCAAAATTGTTAATTATTAATTCTATTACTAATTGACGATTCCCTGCCCTTATTCTTGTATAAGATATATACATATACATATATTTATATACATACATATACATACGTACACATACATATATACATACATATATAATATATACATTTCTATATACATACATACATGCAAATATATATATATATATATATATATATATATATATATATATATATATATATATATATATATATATACATTTATATATGCGTACATACATACATGCATATATATATATATATATAAATATATATATATATATATATATATATATATATATATATATATATATATATATATATATATACATACATATGTATATATATATTTATGTATATATGTATGTATGTATGTATGTATGTATATACACATACAAAGAATGTGGAAGATTTGCCTTCGGAATTTCTTTTTTTTCATTTTTATTTTCATTTCGAAGTCTATTGTTATACATAATTAGGTGCATACTTATGTACAAGGCCCCACTTTTGCACATACGGATGAGTCGAAAATATATATTATAAAATATCTAAATCTTTACAAAAGCATCATGATATGCTAGATTGATATCGTCTACCTTCCCAAAACAAAAAGGTGATATCTCCAAAATAGCACCAACAAAATAAATTTGCATATCGACGGAGTTTACCATCTACTAACATTCTTTTGAGGATATTTAAAACTCTGACACATCTAAACAAACACACTTCTCAGCGCATTATCAATACAAAACGTAAAATTTCCCTTTCATATCCAAATAAAAACTAACACCATCTAAACCCATTGACACATCTATTGACCAACTGACCTCTTAAACCTGCTTTCACACTTTTGAGAACCCCTACAAACAATCACTTGGCCTAAAACTGACTCACCTAAATAAACACACCTGATTGTAAAGTTCTAAATGTATGAATAAATTCTGAAAAGTAACACAACCTCAAATTTAATCGATAAAACTTTTCCCTAATATCTTTCCCTCGCACACCACCACACAGCCTTATTATAATTCCCCTAAACCAGAAACGTTTAACTTAATCGAGACTATATAAAGCCAACATTAACAAAAATGTACCACAGTCAGATGATAGATTACAAAGCCACAGCTCCGAAGTCATTGTGAATACTTGTTAACAACTGAGTAAAGCCTCAGTTTAATATAAAGTTATATATACACATGTGAGTGTGTGTGTGCGTGTATATATATATATATATATATATACACACATATATATATATATATATATATATATATATATATATATATATATATATATATATATATATATATATATATAAATATATACATATATATGTGTGTGTGTGTGTGTATATATACACGCGCACATATACACTTATGACCACATTTATATATATATATATATATATATATATATATATATATATATATATATATATATATATATATATATATATATATATATATATATATATATATATGGCTCGCCACTTCATCCTACGTGGATATCCCCTCACCACTATCCGCACACATATATATATATATATATATAGGTTAGTTGAAATATGTATGTCACATATTTCAGCTGCAAAAGGCAAATACACTGCAGTTACTGGGGAGAAAAAAGAACTATTGTATGGTAAGATGGTGTCAAAAAATCCAATTTGGTCAGTATCTCCATCTCTCGGAAATCTCAGACTACGACGTTTCGATATTTTTGACTCTTGTTAATGAGATGTACCCAAGCAGGACAACTTAATAAAGTTGTCCCTCTTTTATTAATAAAGCTATAGCTTTATATATAATTCAGTCAGCACGTTGATTGATTTGCGCTAGTAGATCAAATTAATTAACGGAGCATAGGTGCAAAGCAGTATTTAGGAACGGGCAGAGTTTAGGTTAGTTGAAATATGTGTGTCGCATATTTCAACTGCTAAAGGCAAATACACTGAAGTTACCGTGTAGAAAAATCTCTGGTATGGTAAAAAGGTGTGAAAACATCCAGTTCGTTCAGTGCCGCCATCTCTCGGGAATCTCAGAATACATATATATATATATATATATATATATATATATATATATATATATATATATATATATGCGAGTAAAAATAAATACAAAAAAGGTGGGTTTTTTTTGTATGATTGTGTATAGAGGAATATATTATTTTGCTTAAAAGAGTTCCAACACTGTCTGTTTTTTATGTTTTATTTATATTCCTGCAGAACTAATGTGGGGTATAGAATATGGAATATACAATATATAATATGATATACAATATACAATATAAAATAAAATAACATAAAAATGGATGGCACCATGAAAGAAAGTATTGAATGTAGATGAAATATTGAGTGTTCAATATAAAGGATCAAATATATAAATATATAAATATAAATATATATATATAAAGGCGACTCGAGTTTCAGGGCTATTTCCCTTCGTCATGGCCGGTATGACAGACTTTAACAGACTGTAATAAGTTGGCTGGTTTTCTGTCTTTTATACCAATTCCTTTGGACGGCAGCAGTAGGTGTTTGGCTATTTTTAGAATTGATGTTGAATCTATTTTTAGAAATGATGATATTTTAATTTCTTGTTTTGTGTGGGTTGTAGGGATAAAATTTTTAAACCCCAGTAGGTGTTTGGCTGTTCTTAGAAATGATGCCAAATCTATTTATAGAAATGATGATATCTGAGAGATTTTTTGTGTTTTGGTTACAGGGATAAGATTTTTAAACCCCAAGTAAGATGGATTTAATCATTGTTTGTTAAGAGTGGGTTTGAATTTCTTAATAAAGTCCTTTTCTTTGCATTTTCTTTCAATTTCATTCCGGTTATAAAGTTTATGGAATGGAAATATAATAAAAGTTTGATGACCACATGTTGCTAGATGGTTACTCAGTGGTATTTGGCGGACTTCTGGGTTTTTAATCTGTTGTCGATGTACCCGTGAGCGTTCCGATAGTGCATTACCTGTCTGGCCAACGTACAATTCTTCACAATTAGGGCATGTGATGCAGTAGATTAGATTTCTACTTTTGCAGTTCATGTTCGCATTGGTGAATATTTTCCCTGTTTTTGTATTCATATATGGGCCGGTATGGATTGATCGGCATGTGCCGCATCGGCTATCATTGCATTTGGATACAGTGAATGTTTGATTTTTGTTGCTGTGTGTGTGTGTGTGTGTGTGTGTGTGTGTGTGTGTGTGTGTGTGTGTGTGTGTGTGCGTGCGTGTGTGTGTGTGTGTGTATTTGTGTAAAGTAACATTATTAGAGAAATACCATTGGTTTCATATCCTTGCGTGAACTAGACATATCTACAGTTTCTCTGAACGATAACTGTTCTCTGCCAAAAATGATTTATTAAAAACACAAGAACGCCGGTGAAAGTTGAAGAAATATTCCTCTTAAAAAATTATGGCCGGGCGAGTTATCTTCCTTCGCTTGGAAAACTCTCCACGGCTTCCGTCCTGGAGTTCAAGTAGCCTCCTGGTTCATGTGAGTTCATAAGGACTATATATTTTTCTGTCATACGCAATTTACATAGTCTTGTTCCATTGCGATAGGGTCCACAATTTTCTAGTAATTTCCACCTGATGATAAGGGTGTATGATCGTCCGTTAGGCGCCATACGTATGCTGCGAGTGTCGTTGCGTTGCGTCTCTCCGGCACCCTGAAAGAAGATCTGTGATTTTTCAGGCGAACTTTAAATTTGGATCTACACGATCCGACATAAATTTTAGTGCGTGTCTTTGTGTTGGCATTGCATTGATGTTACTGTTATTTCTGCTGCTCCTGTTGAAACCACTGACATTTCTCTAAAACTATTACTTGATACGTACATAAATAAACAACTGTTCTATTTTTATAGAGTATGCTCTTTTTCTGACTTATGAACTTATAACGAAGATATAGATACATACACACGCACACACATACTCTCACACACACATATATTCTATATGTTCGTGTGTGAGTGTGCGTGTGCGAAAGGAAGATCATTGCTTGCACGATACATAACTTATGCATAAATATATAGACAAAAGTATTGTCGTTATTAAACCGGTCGATCCAGTAGTCTATTTTTCTCTAATATCTCAGCGTTGTGACTGGCTCAATAGAAAGCAGAAAAAACAGTTGACAGTCGAAAAAGACACGTTACCATGACTATAGAAAGAAAGGCACATGATATTGACAGGACGCGCAAATAAAGCACGTGTATACACATGTGCGTGTGTTTGTGTGTGTGTACGGGTGAGTGAGTGAGTGAGTGATTGCGTTCATATGAGCTTTAGTGTATGTGGCTAAAGAAAAAGTTGGCACAGAGTGAAAACAAATCAATTTGGGGGAGAAGACGGAAAAGACACAACGAACGCGCGCACGTTGAATCCCTCGTTAGTTGTGGATCGATTAACATTGCAATTTTGACACGATATTTTATTTACCACTCCAACTCCTCTCTCTCACTCGTTGTCTCTCTCTCTCTCTCTCTCTCTCTCTCTCTCTCTCTCTCTCTCATATATATATAAAGAATTAACAGAATGAGATAGAAAATTGAAGGCTGAGAAAGATCTCAGAACATTTATAAGGAGGTCTTAATCTATCCCTTCGTCAGAGACGGTGCGAGAAAATGGTTAAGTAATAGTTGTTTTCTCTAAAATAACTATTGCTTAACCATTTTCTCGCACCGTCTCTGATGAAGGAATATACAAAATATCCCGGAAAGAGCTGTAAGACCTCTTTGTAAATTTTCTGAAATCTTTCACAGCCTTGGATTTTTTTTGTCTCATTTATATATATAAGCACGCTAATATATGACCTACGTTGGACGCCTCAGTCGCATAATCACCGAACCTGGAGCTTAACTATATTCTGTCCGTAGCACTTACTCAGCGTTAGCTGACACATTTCGGTCTTCTTGACACCATTACCTCACATAACCTATATATATATATATATATATATATATATATATATATATATATATATATATATATATATATACATATGTACATATACATGCATACACACAAACACACATAGGTATAGATACACACACACACACACACACATATATATATGTATATATATATATATATATATATATATATATATATATATATATATATATATATATATATATATATATATGTATGTATGTGAAAAATAATACTTTCTAATTTAGACATTGGACCGACATTGCGTGAAGAGGTGATGAAGATTACTTAGTTATATCGCCTCAAATTGTGGAAAAGTACGTAATTTTATGAACCCCCAGACAGAATGAATAAAAAGCAGACGTTGGTGGGATGCGAATTCCGAACATATAAGCTGAAAGATTTTTCACAAAGCATTTTCCCGACTGTGTAAACAGTGTGCCAGCTAACCACTCTTACGTAGTATAATAATTAAAATCACATCGAAATGTTGTTGTCCTTAACTTATAATATGTATGGAACACACGTTTTCACTTGATATTTACCGATCGGAAAAGTTGTTTATACTTTGAAGGTCAACGTTTACATATTGTCATACGATTTTAATATCCGATTATAAAACTGAATTTAATCTTTGCTATTTCGTCTATTATTTCATATAAAATTATTTTCCCTGCAACATGACATGCAAAAATAGCCGAAACCCCGACTCCACCATATATATTTAGCATACAGAGACACCATCGTGTTCTTAACCATTATTTTTACTCATTTATTCCAAATCAGTCATCATTTCATGACAACTATGAACTGCAGATTAATCAATGATCAGTAACAAACATTCATAATTATTTTCAAAACTGTGTTGTATTTAATCTAGAATAATAAAACAACGCCTGTGTGGGCTTTGGTGTCTGTGTTTGAAACCCCTGCATCGTTTTATAACTAGCGTTGGTCTAAGTAACCGCTTAAGTACCCATATCTTAGTGGTTGGGTAAAACAGGCCGATAGAACAAATGCCCAGATAAAAAAATATAGTTACTCGGATCGATTTGTTTGATTAAAATCTTCTTAAGGTGGTGCCCCAGCTTGGCTGTAGGCCAATGTCTGGAAAACTTAAAAGCTAAAAGATATTGATGGGTTTATATCAGTGAAGTTAGAAATTATATACAAGATCTGTATCCTCTTAAAACAAACCTGCTATTGGTACGATGATTTCTCTCATCTTCCTGTGGTTGAATCTTTTTCTGCAGCAGAGTGGAAAGAACCGATGTGGAATTTACGTAAAGTCTTCATTTGATTATGTGTTACAGGTGTATGTGGTTACAGTGAGAATGAAATATTTTTCAGCATTGCCTAGGCTACATGTTTTTGAACTTGGACCATAAAGTATTTGAGCGAATTAAAATGTTAGCGAGGATTATCATTTGTTGCTATCGACGCAAACTATATTTATATAGAGAATTACGGTATATAGAGAATTACGCTAATGATCACACAATCTCCAAAGGACATAGGTCGGAAAAATATCACTTAATTAACGTAGCGATCACCATACGTGCACGGAGCAAATAGACTATAAAATTGAATATTTAGCATTTTAATCTATAATCTTTAGAATTGTATTTATACATTCATACATTCATGCGTGCATGCGATAGAGTTATAAAATTGCTATCGAATGGAATTGTGATAACCCATATCACACACACACACATACACACACATATATATATGTACATTTATATACGTGTTTGAATATTCATATATGTATGTATATGTGTGTGTGTATGTGTGTGAGCATGTATGTATGTGTCTATGTATATATGTAGGAATATACATGTGTGTGCATGCTTGTACGTATAATCACAACAATAAAACGACATCATTCGGTCCAGTACGGTCTTACAAAACATTCTCATTAATTCATTTCATTATTATTTATTTTTGAAGAAATGTCCTCAGAGAGAAAGACCATAACAATAGAATATTTGCGAACCGAAATCAACAATATCAGAGAAAACCCACTGTGACAACAATTTTTCTTTTTTTATTCTGATTTTACATAATATTGATCAGTTGGGACATTGAAATACAATTCCGGTTCTTTGGATGCTGAGCTGAACACAGAAAACATTATTCTGCTGACTTTCTATTAGACATCTTGCTAGAATGAAAACTAAACTTATTTGCTAAAATATAAGGAAAACGTAAATTTGTCATTATTTTATTGCTGAGAATATTTGCAGTAATTTATATGAGTCATCATGCGTTTTGCTGGTTTGCTATGTTGGCAGTATTCAGTCGTATGACGCCAATCAGAAGCACTGCGTAGTGGTGTGTGGTCATTGAACGCAACTCACTGTTTGATTACTTAATAAAGCTAGAGAGTGAACAGTAGGATGAATGAATGGAAGTGAATAGCAGAGTCAATAATGTAGAGAATTCAATGAAATAAACAAGGACGTGAACATATATATGTGTGCGTGTGAGTGTGTGTATATATATGTGTGTGTATATGGGTATGTATATATATCTCTCTCTTTCCCTCCCTATCACACACGCACTCTCTCTCTCTCTCTTTGTATATATATATATATATATATATATATATATATATATATATATATATATATATATATATATAAGCCTTAGTGTGTGGGTGTCATTCGTTGGACTATATGTGTGTGTGTGAGCGTTTGTGAGTGTATATATATATATATATATATATATATATATATATATATACACACATATGTATATGTATATATATATATTATTTATATACATATATATATTCGTGTGTGTGTGTAAATGTATATGTATATATATATATATATGTATATATTTATGCATATACTATCTATACGATGTGTGTTTAAATTTTTATATATATATATATGGGTGTGTGTGTGTATATATATATGTGTGTATATATATACATATATACACACACATACGTGTGTGTATGCATATATATGTGTGTATATACATATACATATATATACATAGACATATATATACTTGTGGGTGTGTGAGATTGTAAATTATATTACGTTCCGTTTATTTTAGAGAAACATGTTGCTTTTACGGGCGTGTAAAATCAATGAAAAAGGAAAAAACCAAAAAGAATCTAACGCTTCACCTTGGTGAATATTTGAACTTGGTATTACAGACAATATCCCAATTATGTGAACAATACTTGCAGAACATTTCCAATAATTAAATTATTGCTATATCCTGCTGGCAACCATCGAGTGGACATATGGAGCGAACGAGGGCGTGTCCTCTGGTAATGTATTTTATTAACACAGAAATAATCAACTTCAGTTTGTTTAGTTAACAACTATGTTATTGCGCACAAGAGTTATTCAAGACAAAGTTTTTCATCAAATTTGTCTGCAGCAAATAAATACAATAACCATAGGTTTCGTTATCAGTCACAATATTTTAGGACCGTATTAAGGACAAAGAAGATTTTGTGACTTTCATTCGTGAATTGAAAATTAAGACAAATAGTAATGAACTTGAATGAGATAAAATGAAAAATTATAAATGAAATCAGATCGCTGGAAGATCGCAAATTTTATATGGTGTTAAATTCTCCGGCGAAGGTTCGTGGTTTAGTGGTTTGGGTATTCTGCTCGATATTTTAAAGGTTTGAGTTCGATACCCGTCGGCGCAATGTGTCCTTGAGCAAGACACTTTATTTCATGTTGCTCCAGTCCACTCAGCTGCCAAAAGTGAGTTGTACCTGTAATGTACAGGTACATTTCTTGTCACATTCTGTGTCACGCTGAATCTTCCTGAGAACTACACTCAGAGTACGCACGTCTGGGACGCTCAGCGACCTGCGGGTTATTTTCCTTATTTTTACAAGCAGTTTGTTCTGTTGATCGGATCAACTTCTACCCCCGTCGTCCGTCGTCGTGAATGACGGGGTGCCAGTTTTAGATTATCCGCTTAAGATTATTTTGGGTTCATGTGTCCTCGGTTCACAAATGACTGCATAAAATGGAAAATTATGGCGTCATCATAAAAGCAAGGATTGAGTACTTGATGTAGATCTTAATCCTTCATGTGCAACTTTTACAAATAATATTAATAAAGACTTTGATGTAAGACGCAAGCATGGCTTTATGTTTAAGAAGCTCACAATGGAACCTCATGGTTTTGGGTTCTATGCCATCCTGGACAAGTGTCTTCTGTTGTAAACCCGAAATGACGAATGCCTTAGGATGGAATTCGTCAGGCTGAAACATTGTGGAAGCCGGTCGTATATATATATATATATATATATATATATATATATATATATATATATACATATATATATATATATGTCTGAGTGCATGCGTGTTTATACTCCATTACCGCCTTTCAACCAGTGCTGGTTTATTTACGTTCTTATAACTTAACGGTTCGGCAAAAGGGACCGGTAGAATAAGTACCCAGCGAAAAAGTAATTACTGAGGTCCAATTCTTTTGTCAACTAAATCACCCAGGGTGGGGTCTCCGCAGTTCAATGACTGAAACTAGGTCAAGGAAACAGATTTGTTTACAAGCAATTTTTTGAAAAAAATTCGGGCACTTCTCTCCAAGCCAGCATCGCTCTACCGATTTATTCTCTCTCCTCCCCAACGCAGCACAGGAAACCATTTGTTTAACCCATCGCCTGTCATGAGCCCCGTTTGGGGATCTGTTAAGAACTGTCTCACTGCCGGTTGTTCGTTGTATTTAAAGGGAATTGCTTATCTACATTGCATTTGCAGAGGTGTGTTTAACAATATATGTAGTTATTAAATTCTGTCATAATTAGCTCTGGCTAATTCTGGAGGACATTTAACGCCATAAATCGCAAAATTATTGACTATTTTGAAAACGTTTTCTTTTTTTTTTTGTGGGGGGGGGGGGCATTTTCCATTTATATCATTCATTAATATTTCATACACATTCGCATTTGATACTATAGTTTGAAAAAAACTAAAATATCTATTATTGCAATTGAATAGAAAACGGTAAATATCCATTTTTTCATTCGGGATTTTTCGAAAAAATTATCATAATTTCCAAAATGATTCACATGAAAAAAATGTAAATACTATATATTATTTACGCTCCTAAGACACCTAGCAAAGCCAAAAAATATGGATAAAAATGTTTGGCAGCTAATGAGTCAATAGAAATCCGCATGTGTCGATTAAAGTATGCATTTAATCATTTATTGAATGGAATTTCAAGTAAAATCCGCTTCGTATATGCAATGGCTCACCTGTATACGGTGGATATTTTCTGTCATGAAGAAATGTTCTCCGAGTTGTTATTTTACTGGTCTTCCAGCGTATAGCTAATCGGTTTCAGCAATATTTCATCTTTCGAATATATACATACATGTGTGAGGGAGAATTCACCAAAAAAAAAAAAAAAAAAAAGATGAAGACAGGAGGTGTAGACAAAAAACAGATGTATTAGTTTAACGCTGGGATGTGAAAAAGTCTTTAAAGTTTCGAGCCTACGCTCTTCCATTGAAAGGAACACAGAAAGAAACAGGGAGAAAAAATAAAGAATGTGTAGTGGCTAGCGATCTATCATGGCGAATGAGGTGGAGACAGGATCCACTGGTGCGACCACGTGAGCGTGTAATATATGGGGAAAATTCACAAAAGAACAAAAAAACAAAAGACGAAGAAAACAAACAGATGTATTAGTTTAACGCCGGGAAGTGAAAAGGTCTTTAACGTTTCGAGCCTACGCTTTTCCACAGAGAGAAACAGGGAAAGAAAATAAACAATGTGTAGTGGCTAGCGATCTATCATGGCGAATACATAGACTTCATGTTTCGGTTAGGAATAGCGATACTAGTAATCAGTTTCTACAGATCCATGTACTTATGCTTTAGAGCGAATAAGAGATCGACTACACAATTTATTATCAATTAATGCACACAGCTCCGAGTGCAAGCGTCATATAACGGAAACAGCTGTAAAACAATGAATGTGATTTTACAATTCTTTTTGTCATTCAATAATCTATACATCCTTGCTATTATGTTAAACTGTCGTATATCCAAATTTGGCCAAATGCGATTTTTTTTTTCAATATTTATTTATTTTTGTTTGCAATAGCCGCTTCTTTTGGTCACACTATCGTACCTCCAGCTGCTCCAGATGCCAAGATATGAAGAATTGTTAAAGTAGTACAATAGTTTTGCTAAGGAATAGCGAAACTAATTTTCCGTTTTCTGAAAAAGCAACGTTCTGGACTTACAATTCTTTTACATAATAGCAACGATATATATATATATATATATATATATATATATATATATATATATATATATATATATATATATATGCATATATAGGTGGTGCTCCAGCATGGCCACAGTAAATTGACTGAAACAAGTAAAAGAATAACATATATATATGTGTATATATGTATATACATATGTATATGTACATGTGTGTGTTTGCATGTGAATGCATGTATTACGTATGTGTATATATTACATTTTAGTTTGAAAATTGATCTCAGTTATCTAAAACCAAAAGACACCACGATAACCCCACATCAGCACAAACCAGTCTAATATTTATCCTGATATTCCACATGGAATCACACCATTTATCGTAATCTGACTTATTAGTGTTGCATTTAACGAAACAAACCTGGTGTTGAGAGATTCATCACCAGATATCTACCAGGAAATCATCTAAGTGCACTTTACAGATTGTTCAATGCTTGGAAACATTAGCTGGTATATCTCTATTATCTATTATAGTTGATTTAATAAAACTAAACAAGGATTAAATAAATGATTGTTCATTAGATAATCGAGCTAATTATCAAAACAACAGATTATTCTATATTTTCGCTGCGTGTGGCATAAATGGCTGCAACATTTCACTCAAGAGTCACTATAATACTCCAGAAATCAAAAGGTACTTTGTACGATGTAATGTAAAATAAAAACTTATCGACATAAAGATGAGCATGGCTGAGGCTGTTTTGGATCAAGATTCTGCTTGGCGAAAGCTAGCGTCCAGCAACAAAACAGCAATCAATGTCCAACTAAATTTACAGTTTGTGCTTATTAGTTAGTTTAAGCCAAAGAAAGCGTTCAGAGTTTTGTTTCAGTGATGAAGTAATTACAACATTCCATTCTGTCGTTCAGATGTTACATTAATATATATTAATACTAGGGTGGCGAGCGGGTAGAATTGTTGGCATACCGGACAAATGCAGAGCAGTATTTCGTCCGTCTTTAGGTTTTTATTATTATTATCATTACTATCATCGTCGTCGTCGTCATCATGATCATTATCATCATCACCACCACCACCACCATCATCATCATCATCATCATCATCATCATCATCATCATCATCATCATCATCATCATCATCATCATCATTTTATTGTCTTTGCACAGCTTCTAACACTGGAGATGTACTACAGTGTCAGCTGTTCACTACCAGTGAACTAAGGTAACACCCCTTATTTTTCTAGCATCATCCGGAGTATTCGAGCGGTTCCAAGCAGAGCTGTTTTCAGCAAATACTCCAGCCTAATTGCATCCCCTATTTATTCCATGTACTTCTCAATATCTTTACTCACTGTTCCCAGGGCCCCGACAATTGTTAGTACTACTGCTACCTTTTTCAGCGACAACTGCTTAACTTCCCAAGCTAACCTGTCATATCTCTCGACTTTTCTTTCTTCCTTATCGCATACCTTGTTGTCAGCAGGGCATGCTATATCTATGATCCAGCATAGTTTGCTTCCTTTCTCAGTTAAGACTATGTCTGGTTTCGTATTCTCTATCTCATTGTCGCACTGAATCATAAAATCCCATAGGATCTTTGCATTATCATTTCCGATGATGACTTCGGGTTCATATTCGTATAACTTTTTTGCTCTGTCAAGTCCATATTTGTTGCAAAGTGTCCAATGGACAATCTTTGTTATGTTGCCATGGCGTCTCTTATACTCTTTCTGGGCTAGTGTTGTACATTGACTGGTAATATGCCATACGGTTTCACTATTTTCCCACAAATTCTGGACTTATCACTTTCTGATGTGTTGCTTATTCTGTATTTGATGTAATTGGTTCTTAATGCTTGCTCTTGAGCAGCACATATGAGAGCCTCCGTTTCCGGTTTTAAATGACTTTTAGTCTTCCATAGTCATCTTTTTTCTGTGTCTGTCTTATCTTTCTCTCTGTCTCCCTCTTCAGCTTTCCATTCTACAACCATGACCATGTCCTCACTACTGCTATTTGCTGCAGCGCCTTCTCCTGTCAGTCAGATAATTTGTTCTTTTTTCTGGCTTTTAAATTCGTTTGGGTTTTTGATTTCTCTATGTCTTGATGTGACTCTAGCAGCTTTTGATAAAATTTCTTCAATATTACTTACGTAGAGATCTATATCTACTCTATCTAATTACACGCAATCTGCTACTAATATTAACCCTCTTCAGCTTTTTCGTTCTAGATAAGTATAATCTTGCTACTCTTGCCCTTGGGTGGAGTCCTCCATTCATATTGAATTCCTTCCTAGTTTTTCTGTCTTGCTTTGCTAGCCGAGTTTTTGTCCAATCTATAAAATCTGCTGAGTATCTAAATAATGATACTGCCCAAGAATTTTCAGCCTTCACTACCCTTCGACTTAGCCTTCCATCCTTTCGAAGTCGATAAAACGAGATAAATACCAGTCGATCACTGGGATTAATGTAATCGACTTAAACCCTCCCCCCACCCGATATTGCTGGTCTTCAGCCAAAATTTGAGACCAATATATATTCATATTCCTTGAACACCGAATGAAATGTTTAATGTATTTTTCTATTTTACTTCATGTACAAAGCCCTTTAATTGCGTTCATATATACAAATTCAGCATTTTTAAAGTATAACTCGATATGCTAATATTCAGAATCAAGTCACATTATCCCGTTCCATTCCGAAAGAATGATGATGCTTAATATATTTGCCAAAAATGTTTTCGTCTGCTACATTAAAGTTTGAGCTAATATGGTTTATTGAATATATGTTTTATTAATATTGTTATAAACAGCCTGTATATACACGGATAGTTGATGTGTGGCAAATTCGTATTACTATACTTATTCAATGGTTAAGTATATTTGGCAGAGTTTTAGGTGGAATATAAACGACTTACAACAGTTACGACGGCCAGCATAATGGTTGTTTTATCGCGTGTCACTTTTACTTCTCATAGAAAGGACGCTATGATGCTGCGAAATAATTTATGGTCTTGCAACAATTCAGCTTTTGTACATAGACATGCAAAACATATGTATGGAAGCAAGTGAAGGAAAATAAGGAATATAAGTTAGACTAATGCAATTATTTCCAAGAACTTACAAAGAAATATAGTTAACAATGGCTTCTATGGAAGAGGTAGCGTCGTATACATCCCACCATAGTTTCTAAGAAACGATTCGCATTGTTACTAACATTCATGCAAATGATTTACTGGGACATTTTTACAATACTTGATATATATATTACTTAATTTTCACTGTTAATGGCCACCGAAATCATTGAGGTTGTCTATACGCGTCAGCCGTTTATTTATATAACATTCTGCATGTTTAGATATTGTCGAGGCTTTAGTTCATTCGTCGGTTTATATTGTTTGCCTGTCCTTGAGTGATAGGCTGGCTGAATCAGTGAAGTGGCAGAAGAAACTACTTCGAAGTACTTAAAATGCGAGTTCAAATCCTGTCACCATCAGCTTTTCTCTTCCTTCTTCACAGCTTGATAAAATAAAGTACTTGAGTATAATCTAGTACTTGAGTATAATAAATTATTTCCTGATAAAATTTGCATCCATCTGCAAAACCAAGGAAAAGGCAAAGGAAATGAGATCGTTGTTTGAACCAACGTTTTCATTATATATATATACATGGTGGAGGCGCAATGGAACAGTGGTGAGGGCAGCGGACTCGCGGTCATAGGATCGCGGTTTCGATTCCCGAACCGGGTTTAGTGAGTGTTTATTGAACGAAAACACTTAAAGCTCCACGAGGATTCAGCAGGGGTGGTGGCGAATCGTACTGTACCCTCACACCACAACATTCCCAAACTCTTACTTTCTGTTTCTGTGGTACGTATATTTTCAAAGGGCCAGCCTTGTCACACTCTGTGTCACGCTGAATCACCCCGAGAACTACGTTAAGAGTACACGTGTCTGTGGAGTTAATTGCAAGTTAATGTCATGAGTACTCCGTTCCGTTGATCGGTTCAACTAGAACCCTCGTCGTAATCACCGCCGGTGTGCCGTAGTAATATATACATCATCAAATGACACTGTTCTTTTACCAGAAGCAGACAAAGTAGTAGTATCAATAGTATCTCGGGAAGATAACAACGCTAATAATTATCACACGCACTGGTTACTGGTTTCTGTTTCACTCATTTTCTAAATATTTGTCAATTCGTTAACTTTTAACCAATTAAGTAATCGATTGTTTGATTGATTGCTCTTTCGATCAACCACTTTCACACGTAGTTACAGAATCCATATCATATCACACAGGTGTGAAGCCACACGCACACACACACACACAAACACATGCTTAAGTATAATACTATGTGCTGATTTGGTCTGGATGCAGATCACCATACTCAGGTATTTGCTGTGTAATCTTAGTTACTAAGTTGGTTCTCGATATTTTAAAGCTTCGTCGCTGCTTCGTTATGG
>NC_142931.1:8584790-8592290 GCF_046866305.1 Octopus bimaculoides | reverse complement strand
CTTGAACATGACAATGTAAAAAATGTAAATAATGTAAATAATGTACAAAATTTCTCATCTCTTAAATATAGAACTGTAATACTAGGAATATCGAATTGTTGCAGACTTAACGTAACGCCTGCTCCAATCTCGTCTTGCTAAAGTAGATACTATGGTTGCATTCAAACAATATTCAGTGTTATCACTGCTCAAACTATTTTTCAAACTTCAATAAGTTACCTTTAATTTTCCATTCAAAATATGCAAATGACCTTGATAATCACCATTGTACAGACAAGAAGTAAGTGGTAATTATGACTGAATGTCGGAGATAGTAAGTTGTTAGTATAACAAAGTTAATTTCCAATAAAATTGATCCAGAGTTTCTATCGA
Organism: Octopus bimaculoides; assembly: GCF_046866305.1. Lineage (NCBI taxonomy): Eukaryota > Metazoa > Mollusca > Cephalopoda > Octopoda > Octopodidae > Octopus > Octopus bimaculoides. The sequence continues at coordinate 8,591,918 of NC_142931.1, read as the reverse complement.
TACGTAGTAGATACAGCCCAGCAAAATCTCTTCAAAACGTGATCATATTGTTGAAGTCAAGTTATTGACGACGTGCCAGTAAGGCTGTGTTCGACACTATGCATACAAATGCATTAGATTACTGCTACTCGCAATTACGGACGACATATGAAAACGCAAGGAATAACGAAACAATGTAAATGAACAATTTACTGTAGACATTTCGAATAAGTCACGTCCAATTTGACTCTTTCAAGAAGCTGCTCGATTGGGAAAATTGCATTATACAAGAAAACTGTTAATTAAACTGTATAAAAATACCAGACGATTCTTACAAATAATCGCCCCGTTTCCAAACTTACTGGTCAAAGAATCAGCTCCGCTTGACTCAGCTCCACTTGACTCAGCTCCGCTTGACTCAGCTCCGCTTGACTCAGCTCCGCTTGACCCAGCTCCGCTTGGCTCAACTCTACTTGACACAGCTTCATTTGACTCAGCTTCACTTGACTCAGCTTCACTTGATTCAACTCCACTTGACTCAGCTCCACTTGACTCACCTTCACTCGACTCCGCTTCAATTGACTCATATCTGCCTGACTCAACTCCATTTGACTCGACTCCATTTGACTCAGCTCCGTTTGACTCAGCTCCATTTGACTCAGCTCCGCTTGATTCAGCTTCACTTGACTCATATTCGCCTGACTCAGCTCTGCTTGACTCAGCTCGGCTTGACTCAGCTCTGCTTGGCTCAGCTTCGTTTGCTTCAACTCCACTTGCCTCAGCTCCGCTTGACTCAGCTTCACTTGACTCAGCTCCAGCAGACTCAGTTTCGCCTGACTCAGCTTCGCTTCACTCAACTCTGCTTGACACAGCTCCACATGAATTACTCCTATATATAAGTGTGTGTGTATGTGAGTGTGTGTGTGAGTGTGTGTGTGTGTGTGAGTGTGTGTGTGTGTGTGAGTGTGTGTGTATGTGTGTGTGTGTGTGTGTGTGTGTGTGTGCGTGCGCGATAATGTATGGAGGGCGCATAATGATGTTTCAATACCGTTCAAGCTACCGCTTTGTTTGCTATGCAAAATTGAACGACATCAGTTGGCGTAAAGAACTAAATTTACATAAAATATAAGGATAATCAACTGAATTGCTATCGATAAATTATTATCCTCAACTGCATTAATCAAAATTAATTTCAATGCATAATTTATTCCAGCCACATTCGAAACAAATCATACAGACCATCTTATCACAGAACATATATCATTAGGTCCGAACGAGCATTTCAGAGCAACACACGTTACTATGGCTAATATTGTAGTTGAATGTTCGTAGCAATAAGATCGTAACATCCCTAATAGTAACAAAGACACATTAATAGTAACAAATAAATTAGGTGTTTATTGTTGAAGTACATTTAACGTAAATCAACTCCTAGATGTTCAATAACATGCCACGCTCTTATTATCTATGCGAAAAAATAAAGACGAATTAATATTTTAAGTAGATGAATAATTCAGGAAGACTATTAAAATTAAAGACCAGCGTTCGGAATATAATTAATATATTTATTATATTCATTGATAATTCAAAACTCGAATATAGAATAACATTATGCATGAAAATGAGATTTTGCTCGAGAGGTTAGAATTGTTAAATATGTAGTATTTAAGTCAATATTTCCAGATGTTTATCAGTCGTCTTAATAACAACAATATGGAAATTAGCTCACCCACCTGTCTGTCTCTCTTAAGAAACATTGTGTCATTATATACATATGTATGTATGTATTATGTATATATGTATGTATATATGTTTGTATGTATGTATGATGCGTATATGTGTGTATGTGTGTATATATGTACACATACATACTGGCTGCTTGGACTACTGCTCCCAGCTATGGTCCCCAGAGAATGTGAAACAAACTGGAAATCGAAGCAATGTAGCGCCAATACGTAAAGAAAATTGACTCGATGCAAAAGATGGGCTAAGGGGAGAGGCTAAAGAAGCTGAGTCTTTATGCCCTGGAGAGAAGATGAGAGATATATACTGTTATATATATATACTGGAAGATCTTGGAGGGTTTAGCTCCGAATTTTGGAATTGACCGGTATATCAATCCTCGAAATGGACGACAGTGCATCATACCAAGGATCCCGTCTTCCCCATCTAAAATAAAAACACAATACTGCAATAGTCTATGTTTGAAGGACCCGCAATTGTTTAACATCCTGCCAGGCAACCTTAGAGAACTACATAGTGGTGATGTAGAAGTTTTCCAGGAACGTCTGGACAGGTTTTTATCTGAGATACCAGATGAAGCCACATCGCGGCAGGAGACGCAAAGAAGTGCAGTTCCGTCCAACTCGTTAGTTCACCAAAAACAATACCGGAAACAACACAGGGTAACGACAGGTGGTGTACCAGCATGTCCTTAGCCCCGGACTGAAACCAGTTATTGATAAAATATATATATATATATATATATATATATATATATATATATATATATATATATAGAGAGAGAGAGAGAGAGAGAGAGAGATCGAACATGAGGGGTTTAGTTCACTGGTGATCTAAACAAATAGGTACACTGAGTAGTTGCTATACTTGGTCATCCGTTAGGTTCGAAGGTCACAGCGTAGGCTCGATCTAGGCATCCTTATTAGGCATATGTATATATATATATATATATATATACATATATAAGCATACTTACACGTACACGCGCGCACACACACGCTCTCACACACACACACACACACACACACACACACACACACACATACACATATATATGCATAGAGTGTTAGGTGAGATGTTCAGATATTGAATATTGAGAAAACATGTCCACAGAATTTTTGAAAAAAAATCTTTTTATTTCTTCATTATTATTAACGCTTTCGTTCCTTTCTCGAACTTGTCAAATAAAATTCTTGTTTTTCTTACAAAATTCAAATGGTATTGTGTATTGGTCTCACTCAAATGAATCCTTGGTCAGAATAGTAGTAGAAACAGTAGCAGGAGGCGAGTAAAGGATTTTTAACACACGGATTCAATAATTTTCCCCGGTACTTCTACTACGCCTACTACTTAAACCGCTACTGCTGCCAGTAGCGCCCGAACTAGTGAGACTTATGCAGCCAATACCACTATCACTACTACTACTGTTGCTCTACTACTGTTGCTCTACTACTGTTGCTCTACTACTGTTGCTCTACTACTGTTGCTCTACTACTGTTACGACCTACCATTACGAATCACTCCTTAATATCAACATTTACGGTCATTGTAGGAAGACTAGACGGAATTACCTAAATATGGACACTTGAAACAGCTTTAGATTAAAATACTGTTGTATATATCTTGGAGAACTCATCGCACCAAGAAACAGGTGTATAGAAATCTCTTGCTTGTTTCTACCATAATAAAGGTAGCTACGCTTTGCGAAACATTTCTGGCGAACTAAACGAGATGGTAGGTGAGCCACGCCTATGGATTCTAAAGCAGAGCCGTACTCGAACATGTCGTTCGAACACAATGCATGTAGATCAATTCACTAGAGAACGCATGATCCCTCTCCGAACTAATGCTTCTCACACGACTCATGCAGGCGAACGATAGATGGCGTGTGCAGGTTAAATATGTTCAAGCAAACTCGAAGAAATGATAACGTTGATAATACTTATATTGTGTATATAGAAATAGCTATAACATTTTGTTTCAGAGAAACAGTTTTTTGCTCACACCACCAAAGTATCACAAAACATGTTGTTTTGACTTGATTTCGTCTCTCCCTGACAGGTAGGTACCAAAAATTAGTTGAATTTTGAGAATCATTTCCGGTCTTTTGTTGGCGCTACAACTGATTGTCGCTAGACATATGTTTATATTTTATCGAAGGAAATATAATTTAGATACCTCAAGAACCATAATTTGTCCTCGGTTTTCAAATCGTTAGCAATGACCATCGAAACAATAATAAAATAACAACAACAACAACATCAAAAACAATAATGATGATAATAATAATCTAATATTTTATAGAGAAAAATATACAGCTTAATGTCCGCAAAGCTTAGAACAGACAGACATTGTTGTCAGTTTTTTTGACAAGACTCAATAAAATACCAAGCAGAGAGAAAAATAATAAAACTAAAAATAAACCCAAAATTATGGCGGCAATAAGTTCATGAAATAGTAAGTATTTGTGTCTTTCTGTTAATTTTGTCTAGCAAGATAATATTTGAAGGAAAGAAAGCGGAGGAATTCAAAATGGTCCAATGTAACACAAATATAATTTCTATAAAATAATTTACCTAAAAAATATACTACCAGCTACAAGAATAGAAGCACAACGACAACCAATTCTGTGACTCTTACTGCTACAAGTACAAATATTTGTTTCTTAATTTCGGCACAATACCAGTAATTTTGATGCGGTGGATATTGGGCGATTAAATCGGCTTTAATTCTTGGCCATTATTTTACATTAGCAACACCCACAAATAGAGAAGAAATTTTTAATTCGGCTGGATTTGCACTCAGAAATTAAACAGCGGTATCAAATGCTATATTTGTACGTACTCGCAAAATTCTGCTAGCAGAGACAGCGGTCTATTGTTTCTTTCTTGCAGCACCAGTGGTCATAATCAATTGATCCTTTCTGGCAATGTTGATATTAAAGAGTGATTCGTAATTGTAGGTCGTAACAGTAGTATATACCCGTGAACATCCTTATCATATTCACATGAAAAACTACCAGCATTTTCTACTTGTATATATGTATATATGTGTTTATATATATATATATATATATATATATATATATATATATATATATATATATATACGTTTAGTAAACAATCCAGATATAGGATTTCCTCAAATACACGGCGAAGAAGCTGCGACCAATCACTTTCAGCCCTTAACACTTTCTGCAAATTGGATTCTTTAGAATATGTAAGTCGTCATACGTCGGTATTTCTCACATCTTCGCAGTGGCGAACTTGTAGCTGTTGATAGTCCATACGTAATGTATTGCAAAAAATGAATTATTATGATGTTCGGAAGCTGATGAAAATATATGGAAGCAATTTTAGCAAAAATATTTATTTTATACAAGGAAACGACAAAACACAAACAGGAAACCAGCTACAATGGAATAAGAGACACAGATGAGAAAAAAAAACAAGACTAAAATGTTTGGAAAACAAAATACAAAAGTGAAATTCGATTTCTAAAAAACATGAGAGAACCGACATAATCACTCAATGGCCAATAACTCGCAAAGCTCGTTAAACAGGAAGTAAACCAGCGTAAAAGCTAACAATAGCGGAAATAATCTGTGCTATAAGCAGAAACATAATGTTTGATTCTAGCTACAGATGAGCTTTGTGTAGACACTAGTATTTGCAAGAATGGAATATGAAATGACGGTACTAACACGCATCGCAGACTATATTGTTTTATTGTTTTTATATTAGTTGTTTCATTCATTGGACTGCGACGGTGCTGGGGCACCACTTTCAAAGATTATATATATATATATATATATATATATATATATATATATATATATATATATATATATATATATATATATATATATATATATATATTCATATATAAATCACCCCAAAAAAGAACAAAGAAAAAACACACAAAAAACAACAACAACGCGAGTACGTGGTACATGTAAAGTATTAGCAGACGCTCAGGGAAAGAAAGAAAGGTGGTTTCACGTTTTTGAGCAAAACTCTTCTTCAGAAACAAAGGAAAGTTAAATAGAAAAGGAAGACGGAAGAAAGAAAATCGCCAACGATTCACATGTGGTTACATTTTGAAATATGAGGATCCTTGACGATGAGCTCGTTCAATCGAGCCTCAACTGAACAGGTTGGCCGAAACGCCGAGACTCTATGAGTTACACTTTTACCGCGTTGGAGCATGAAAAACCTTTCCTGTGCCTTATTTCAGTAATAGCGTTCTCTTTTTTTGTTCCGTGTACAGCAGCCGCGGAAACCTTGACTGACAACGAAGAGAACCGTATGACGTCGAAAACCTTTGCCTGTCACGCGTCTCATAAATACATATATGATATGCGATTGTTTTTAATTTAGTTAGAAGGACGGTAGTTTTTGTAGGCAGTGGCTAGTCGATATCATACACTAACGCCACTGCTTGACCGGTATCTAAATTTGTCGCTTCCTGAAACAATGTCACTGTTCACCTTGGCAGAATTTCAACTCGGGGTGTTAAAACCAGAAACGAATTACGCGTGGCTGTGTGGTAAGCTTGCTTCCCAACAAGAACGTTCCGGTTTCAGTCTCGCTGTGTAGCACCTAGTATAGCCTCGCGCAGATTTAGTAGACAGAATCTGAAAAATCCCATCGTACACGCACGCACACACACACACACACACACACGCACACACACACACACACACACACACACACACACACACACACAGATATATATATTTATATATCTATATATATATACGCTCACAAACACACACGCACATATATATGTATGTATGTATGTATGTATGTATGTATGCGTGTGTGTCTTCGTGTCTGTGTTTGTTCCCCACCACTGATGACAGCGAGTCTTAGCGTGTTTACGTTCATGTAAAATAGCGGTTCGGCAAAACGAACGATAAAATAAGTACCAGGCTTTAAAGAAATAAATATTGCGCTCCATACATTCGACTAAAAATCATTTAAGGCCTTGCTCCAGTAGGGCTGAAATGGCTGAAACGAGTAAAAAGCCAAAAAATTATAATATTTTACGCTTTAACTATTCTCTTTGTTCACTGGACGCGTATTTCTAAAAAAAAAGTTATTTCAAATTTTTGCTACAAAGGCAACTTGGGTAGGAGTTGATTACATCGACCTCAGTATTTAACTGGTACTTATTTTATCGACCCTGAGGGGATGAAAAGCAAAGTCGATCCCGGCGGAATTTGAACTCAGAACGTAGCGACGGGCGAAATACTGCTAAGCACTTCATCTAGCGTGCTAAAGATTCTGCCAGCTCGTCAACTTGTAGATCTAGATAATGATTACCGACACAAATTTTAGATGGTTTGTTGGTTGGTCGGTCAGTCAGTTGGTTGATTGATTGGTTGGTCTTTTTGGTTGGTTT
>NC_142931.1:8574790-8582290 GCF_046866305.1 Octopus bimaculoides | reverse complement strand
GTGTTTGCACAAGTGTATGGATAAACTTAGCTTTATTTAACCCTACTTCATGTCATTTAAATTTACACAAACACGCACGTATACAGATATACCGTCATTCATTTGCACATACACATAACCACACCACACACACACACACACACACACACACACTCACACACACCGCACACACATACTTACACATACATAATAATTATACGTTTGTTTCGTTTTGCATGAACGAATGTAAAGAACGCATGCGTGTGCGTTTTCTGAGGGTTTGTGAAGCAAAGAGTGATACGTGTGTTCCTTTTCTTCGATATATTTTTTTTGGTGCGTGAACGGAATATATTTCATTAAATCTCTAACATGATCTTCTATTTAACTTCTTGTATATTTGAAAAGAAAGCATACATTATACTAAACTAATGAAAGAGTCGTCTTCCCAGTTTTTGTATTAAGCTTGCTTTCGTTTTCCGTATTACAATATGAGTTAGTGTAAAGGAATGTTTTCCCATGTTACAACCAGTTTAAGGAGTAAGTAGCAAATCAATTATATTTTTTTCCTTCTTCCATGTGAAATTCCTTGAATTTCTCTAAATGGAAATCGATAGAAATTCGTGATTGAGAAAATATTAACATGTATAGGAAACGTTCTAATGAATAGAAAAGTTATTTGATTTGCTGATACTTGCATAAATATGTTGGAGGATTGCAATAAATCCTTTGAAAGAAAGAGAGGAAGGTGTTTCTTTTGATTGCATTTCCGTGTAAAAACGGTTCTCGGACTTTAAATGCCGAGATTACCATTATTAATACCCAGACATGCATGAGTTCAAGAAGTGTCAAAAGTAATAAATGTTGCAGTGAAAACTAATGATTAAATAATACTAGGTTTCGGGGTTAAACTATGACAAGTTAAGCTTTAATAGATTAAGCGAGACCGTATCTGATGATGCGATATGATATGAAATTGCCACATAATATAACAACTCTTTCTGGGAAATATGTGAGACTATAGGATATTAAAAATGGATATAATTATCCGGAATTCACTCATGTAATAACCCAAATTGCTGCAAGCCGTCAATAACTTTTGTTTATATTTTGTATTGTAGTCGTTTCAATTACCTTAAGCCACTAGACCAAATGAAATAAGAATGAAACTCGCCACACAAAGAATCCATACAGTAGATCTATACAGCTGAATACTGTTGTTAGCAAAAAAGTAATTAACTTCATGGTATAATATTATTGATACTGTTTGATAAATCAGATTGGAATGAACAACTAAAGTGGTACAGGTTATCACCACTTCAGAATGAGATTAATGTCGTCTTAATATGAATTCTGCTAAATTAATAGTATAGTAGTGCCAGCTGCCATTCGTGAATTTGTAAAACTTAGAAGCGTATCACGTGTTCGGGCATTGTTCAAGATTTCTATGCAGTCGCAAACAGATACAAACAGACTCCAGGCCGCCTCATTCTTGATCCGGTGGATTGTCTACAATGTAAAAGCCGGAAGGAGAGAAGACTGTACCAGTAGCAGATTGGAGCAACGTGAAATGAATTGATTTTCACAAGTACTCAACGCAACACAAGTCTCTGGAATTGAACTCAAGATCTGTGAAAGAAGCTTGCTTCACACCCACATGGTTCCTGGTTCACACCCTTTGCGCAACACCTTGGGCAAGTGTCTTCTAATATAGCTTTGAACCGACTAAGACCTTGAGAGTGGATTTGGTAGACGGAAACGGAAGGAAGCTCGTCGAATGTGTATCTATCTGTTTATCTATCTATCTATCTATAACTATATATATATTGATATACATATATATATATGTGTGTGTGTGTGTGAGTGTGTGTGTATACATATATATATATATATATATATATATATATATATATATATATATATATATTAAATCGTCTTAATCTATTTAATTTTACTTCATTCGTGGATTATTGTAAATCTTTTAAACAACTCACCTGCTCTTGATTTTATTTTCATTTATTTAATCTGTAGTAATTTTCTGGATATGTATATTGTGATCGCCCAACCTTGGGATTATATAATGAAAATATAAATGCATATATTTGAATGTATACACAAATTGAATATGTGTAGGCCGGACTACGAGGGTGATAAACTAATCCGGTTCTCTCCCTCCTTTAACTTTGATATTTGCCCTTTCGTGTTATTACGTGGAAAGATTTACACTCTTTTATTATTAATACATATATAAATAATACACACACACACATACAGGTATATATATATATATATATATATATATATATATATATATATATATATATATATATATATATATATATATACATATATATATACATATATATATATATATATATATATATATATATATATATATATATATATATATATATATATATATATATATATATATATATATATATATATATGAAAGAAGGTTTGAAATTGCAATTTTAAAGATGTTTATTCACTTGACCGGTTTCACTTATTGTTTTAGAAAAAGATTGTCAAAAGTAAAATGTAAAGTTTTGTATACGCTTTGTTGTGTTAAGTACTGGTTGTCACAAAAGTATTACGATGCATATATGCATTCTTTGATAATAATAAGAAAATGTTAAATAATAATAATAATAACAACATCGAAAAATACATTAGGAATGAGCACCCAGGTTCGAAATTTTTCCAAGACACCGGATGAAGGCCGGAGGGTATATCAGCCGAAACGCTGTGTTAACAACAAACAAGATGAGGACAAATATCTGTCAAATGTAAATAATGTAAATAAAGTGCTGATTTAGCAGTGTTGAGAGTTTCTTCTGCCAAGGAAACTCTCAACTCAGAGTCCTTCTTCAGGACAAAACCACATTAAATACTTCGTTGTTTCAATCAATGTTACATATGATACTCTATAGTTAACCTTTGTGACTGCCACACGAATATAGCACGGACTAAACAATACTCAACTCGAAGACCGGTGTGCGGAACCTACAGAACTTGTTGCGTTATCTTCCAGGTTTTGTGCTATAACATTTACTGAACTTCTCTACAAAGAAAACAAAAAGATTTTAATCCGATAATCGTAGTCCATCTCACGCACTGGTATTTATTCTTTTCATCCTTACTACCTCCCACTCTCAATCTCTGAAATGTTTTTATCGACCAGAAAAAAAAAAAAAAATATATATATTCCAAAAATGCAGCATTGTGGAATTATTTATTGTTCATGTTTTTCTGACATAAGAAGCAGATAAATCATATCTGCATCGCTCAAAAAAGCGGAGGCTTTTATGTATATGACTCGTATTTTATGAACTAAACGTTTTGAAATAGACATGGTATTGAGCCAATCTTGTGTGGCTTAAAGGTAACATATATATAAGATATCTTCGGGAAAATGTTAGGAGATATTACAAAACGCAGCCAGAGAATTAGGTTCCAATTTGTCAAATGGTAGACCATTGTTTCAAAACATCAGTCCTGTCTTGAATACATGATCAGTAAGTAAATTACTACAATTTGTGTTTCATGTATACAAATATTCTATGTTTTTTTTTGTCAAACAAACATCAGCAGGCATCACCAATTACTGACAAATGAAGAAATAATTAATAGCAAGAATTATGATTATTAAATAACTCATCTCTCAAAGTCATGACCGATGTATACTAATACAGACGAGAATAATATATCAGGAATTAATATTCCTGTCGAATTTGCTTTACACAAGAACCATATAGATATATCTAAATAGACAGGGCATTTTGACCGACACACGACCGATTCTTGAAACCAACAGATGACAATATATATAAATAATTAATTTACAACTGTTGTACAACTTTAATTAATTATTCTTCATATAGCCAGAAGGATGGAAATTTGAACTTAGCAGGATTTGCGCTGAATAACGCAACCAGTCTGATTTCCGGATCTCTGTAATTGCAGAGGAGATACCCACCTCGAAATGCATTCGTCCAACAATCTGGTTAGGGGGCGTGGTGAACTGACTCGGTGTATTTAGCCCTATTTGACTACAGAGAGAAATGTTCTTCTTGACAAAATACAGTGTATGTTTCCATGCATGTTCGAATATGCCTCCAGTATATCTGAACGGGTAACAAGTTGTGTTTTTTTTTATTTATACACTTTCCTGCTTAGCGCAAAATGTTATGTCTTGCGAGAAATAAGATGAGGGTTGTGTTCGACGCACAAATGCTTCTACCATTCGAAGAAATCGGGAATACATAGGAAATGTTTATCTGTAATGGTAAAGCACATTTTACATCAACAGGTCTTAACTTGGACGCATCAACAACTTAAAAGTGTTCAGACATTACAATGGATTCGTAAATATGAACAGGGTGATGAAAGGAGCTGATGGGTTTTTAAAGGGTTTAGGATTTTACCGAGAAATAAAATATTTAATTTCAATTTATTGTTTAGATTTAAAATATATGCTTAAGTATTTAAATATGTAGAGTAGAATATACGTAGATCATGCTGTAACCGTTGAGCAGAGATATGACAGATGGTGCGCCACGGTATTTAAACATTTCCATAAAAGAAATTAACATCGGCGCTAGCGTGGTTATGTGGTAAGAAGTTTGCTTCCCAACCACACGCATTCGGGTTCAGTAACACTGCATGACTCTTTCGTCCTGAGTCTGTTTTACTATAACCAAGCGCTGACCAAAGCCTTGTGAGTGGATTTGGTAAGTGGAAACAAAACGAAGCCCGATGTATATATTTAAACTTATGTGTGAGTGGTCATTGTGTCCGTAACAAGTAAAAGCTAAATAGGTGTCAGTCCCCGCAGACAGCTACAGGAGACAAATGCTGGATTGTATGGAATCTGAAACCATGAATAAATGCTGGATGTTATGGAATTAGAAGCCGGTGCACAAAACTGACTTCACTTTGTTTAAAATAATCTACAAATTTTGTTATTAATTAAATTTTCCTTGCTTGTGTTATTATTTTTCTGAGACTCAAATTTTATTGAATTATTTGCTGAAAGTAAGCCAAATATTAAGTGTTCTTTTTTGTGCCTTGCTCTAATGGTTAGTTTATTGATATATTTCTAGAATTATTCATTTTTGGTGCTGTCTTTTCTGCTTTTGTAAATTCTCTTTCACCGCTGTTCGGTAAAAGCGGGCGTTGACTTGGGAAACTTCGGGAACCACATCTGGTGTGTTTTGATTTTGTTGTGTTTGCTCTCGTAGTTTCAATATCTCAATCCATCTTCCATTGTTCTATCTCTCAAAAGACTTATTTTGCACTGACTGCTGCAGTCACTCTCAAATATTCTCCGCGTTTGTATCATGTTTTGTACAATAAGCTATCTTCCTCGGCTACAGCATCGAAGTCTTGTAATTATTACAATAATATCGTTATCCATTGTTATAAAAAACGAAAATTGTTATTGCTGTGTTATTTACATTTAAGCTTAACTGAGGATTGTCGCTTTAAAACAATAAGCTAATTATTCGTACGTTACAGAATCAGTTTTATCTTGTCGTTCTAATTTGAAGAATGCAATTAGAATTATGTTAATTTAGTGCTAATTAATAAAGAATCTTTGTTCAGTTTTTACTGAGAATACAATTAAATGGAATGGTTTCATATTGAAATTCATAGTCTTGTTTCGTGTGCTCTTCACGTGATTCTAAATAGCGTTTGTTTTAAAATAATTATTTTCGAATATTTCTCCTGGGCTTGACTTAACACTGCCTCCGGTAGTAGGGTCCTGGTTCAGGCATTTTTCAAAGATTTTGAAGTGTGTGGATCCTCTCTTAATCATTATTAATCCCAGGTCTACTTAGGTTTGGACTGTCAGAACTTGTCAGGATCCCAGCTATCGGTTAATTATCATGTCACGGAAATTGCATCCGGGAGAAGGCCACTAAAAGTCATCACCAAAAGACATTGCACACCTGAAAAAAGTTAACTCCATGTAAATCCTACATCCTGTTGATTAGTAGTAGCTCGTGTTCTCGTGTTACTTGTTGCACCAGACTATTCCAATTTGAAAGGTAAGAGAAAGTGAGAATGGTTCTGCACAAATAACGATCATTAAAAAGACATTGAGTTTGTAGGTTGTTCAGCAAATCAAAACACAACCAAAACACAATCACCCTCCCTTCATAAGTCCAGCGACGATTGGGAAGTTCTGTCTTATTGAATCCTAATTCACCGAAGTACGGATACAATGCAATATATCGAAATGTTGAACATCGCCATATTAACAAGTGTGAAATAGATTTTTAGTGAAAAAGATTACACTTTGCAAAAGGAATATTGTAACCGTTGAATGTTCGTATTATTCAGCAGTCAACAGAAAAATATATTATTTATCAGATTGTATATCGCTTGTAAAGTAGGGACATAATTGTATTTTAATTTAAAATATTCAACCAACTATGAAATCTCTAATTTCCGTTTGTGATGTCAACAGGAAATCTTTGCTATAAGACCATATTGAAATTGTAATGGAAGAGATTACAAGGTGCTTGGTTTACTGAGTCGAATTAAGTGACATCATGCGTTAACTTGTTCGATTGTACAGTCTTGTCAAATACTTGTTCATCATATTCTATTTGATAATTTTTCTTTTGTTTTTCGAAATGACCTCTAATGTCAAACATACTAGTTTTCATTTTACCATTTTAGGAATCGATATTGTATATTTATTTAATCTTACTTCCAAAACGAGACTGCACTTTTTTCGGTACAGACAATGTTTATTCTAAGCAATATTTCATTTTTACCACTTTGATGTAAGCGTCATATAAAATATTCACCTGCGTTTTATAACATTTTTTATGTATGTAGTATCATTGTATTTTTAATTTCTGATATGGAGTAAACATTTTAATACACATTTTACACTTGTTTCATTGTTAATATAACATTGTCCTTTAGTCAGATGACTTTTAAAATCAAAACTGCTCAGAATTTTTGTTTATCACTTAGGAGAGTATCTGTAAACATCTGGAGATCTAACATTGTTTGGAGGGCAAAAATATGATTTTATTAAAACCGTTCCATATAGAGTCATAATCAACGCGGTTGATATAACGTAATCATAAATATTTTGTGTATAATTATAGTTTGAAAACTAAAATATCATAGATGTTGGGGTAATCTTGGGGTTAGTAGCCCACGCTCTTAACCACTACGCCATATGGTTGTGGGCAGTTATGGAGTGAATTTTAGGGCTTATAAATCTAATATTTTCGTATCCTTCCTTAATACCGGTTCCCATATGCCGTTCATATCTGCACTTCGTCTGCTTAGGAGGTTGCTGTGTCCTAACATATGAGCTGCTTCTTTTAGTTCTCGTATTTTTCCAGAGGAGTTCTCTGTCTATTATTTTAACTTCATCCCACAGGGGGAGGTAGTCTCAATTTCTTGTATGTCTATCTAACATGTAAATCTTTGTAATTCCTATTAGCAAATGAAATACCTGTAATGGAGAAGAAACAATACCTCCCCACCCAAATT
>NC_142931.1:8562290-8569790 GCF_046866305.1 Octopus bimaculoides | reverse complement strand
CACCATCTCCTCCCGGAGCGTTGTGGAGCTTTAGGTATTTTCGCTCAATAAACACTCGCAACACCCGGTCTGGGAATCGAAACCACGATCCTACGACGGCGAGTTCTCTGCCTTAACTACTGGGCCACTGGGCCATTGCGCCTCCTCGAAATAAACGGTAGATAAATCAGAATAAATTAAGTATACTTGTTTAAAATGTAAGTGAGATATAATTCGTAAATGTTACATTTGAACCATAAGGAAACTGACTGCTAGAAAAAGAATTCTGTAACAAAGCAATGAAGGAAAATATCTATCATTAAATATTCATTGTTCAATAATAACCTCAGTTATATCCAATTTGATCGATCATCAGACAGCGGAGCATCTTTATTTTATTTAGCTAAACTGGAAATGATTCCACAGAATTTAATGTACAATGTAGATTTCCCTTCGCACCATTTATTCTCACAATTAATTAAGCCGAAAGATGCTACATATATAAATGGATGCCGGAATTTATAGTATTTCTTCCGAAACAAATAACTGCCAAGGAATTAAATAATGTTTTATCTGATTTACACGGCTTTTGATGTGAACTCGTGTCTTGAAACCTATGTTTTTGTATTTTGGGAAGGTCTATATGCCAATAATATACACTCGTACTGGTTGTATTTCACTTTTAATTTGTCAAGTGATTGACCATTCAACCAATTAGATAATTGATTGTTTGATTACTGATTCCTTTAATCAAGCAATGAGTTATATCTGTTAAAGTCCTTTCGGCGCCATTCATTTGACTCCGGGTTTGCTTCAGCTAACCTGGTTAAGGAAGAAATTTTCTTTGTGAGGTTTCGAATGTTTACGAAAGGACTTTCACAAACATAAATACTTGATTAACCGAACGAACAATGAAATAATCAATTAGTTAATTGATCAAATAACGAACCAATTAACAAATGATGAAGAAGTTAAACAGAGCCAGTGCCTGTGTTTACTACTGGCATAATGCACTTCCAAATAAACATCAGAAATGAATCTTTCCTTAATTTAAATTCTCTAAGTCTATATCAAATATGTTTCCCTTCTATCTCTCATGTTCTCTATTTTTGTGAGTGTCGGGTTGTATTCTGTTTCACAAAGTGGGGTTCATATTTTGGTTCCCTTAGAATCCCATTCTCCCCAATTCAGTTCTTGACTTGCATGAAGACCGCACAAGCATTTCAAGCTGTTGCTCTATTATATGGGAAGCCATTGCCTCGGCGATTCTCTTTATTCATTTCGCTAAAATTTGCAGCAGCATGGATACCAGTGTTTTCTACTTGGACCATTAATTCTCTGCTGCTATTCAGTTTGAATTCAAAATTTGTTTTAGAAAATATCAAACAAAATTTGAACGTTAAATTTTCTTTATATGTTTATCAAATTTAAATGAATCCACGAACATTATTGACAATAAGGCAAGCGATACATGCATCTGAAAGACTTAATGTTAAAGTAATAAATATTTAATTCTATTATTGTTGCTAGGCTCCAAAGATCCAGCGTCTCTGCAACCTTTAATGCCTGAACCTCGTGACACAGCTAAAACACCATTAACACCAGGGTGGGTTGGCTATTATTCGTAAATAGAATTGGTCGAGCAGGCTAACTTGGAATATCAGAATTGTGATTGCAGCATTAAATACGAAACCGATGCTGCAATTTCTAAAGAGAATTAAATGTCCCAGGACAAAATGATTAATTAACTTCAAATGATGATATAAAATATTAATTACATTGCATTTGTCAAAACCTGTGATTGATGAAAAGATTGTCTTTATAATGTCTTTTTCGAGCACGATTTCTTGAGTGTTCTATTTGTTAATTTACTTACAAGTGATTATTTTGCAATGCAATCATATATTTTAACATGAATAGAAAATATTTCGTTCGAAGTAAATGTATAGATTTACATATTCGCATACGCACATACAAATATATATATATACATATACAGCTTGCGGTGAATAAACTGTCATCTAAATTACACAAAAATGGAAATCTCATTTTAACAGTTATATTTACCAAAATTACATAAAAATATCTTGAAATACTATACAGTAAATTTATTCAATAAAATCGCCATTGGCTTCAACCATGACCTCCAGACAACTTCGAAATCTCTTGCAGCTCTTCTGGACGGTCTCCTTGTTTACGTTGGTGAAGGCTGCCATAATCCTTGCCTTCAGTTCATCTTTGGTGATACAAAGAGTTTTGTTTGTCGCTCGCTCAACTGCACCCCACATATAACGATCAATGGGATTGCAGTCTGGGGAGTTAGGTGGCCGAATGTTAGGGGTGAAGCGGTCGCAGAAATTGTCTCACAGCTACGGTTGGGTTCTCTTGCATGTATGGCATGGTGAAGAGTCCTGTCTTTCAGCAGCTATCCATTTGACTCAGGGCAGCACTACCTCATCCGTGTGGGAAGATGAATGTTAGCATAACGGCGCCCTCACTAGTGATCACTCCAAACACCATAATGTTGACTGGATGTTTGAGTTTTATGACTCATGGTATATGTTCTGTAATTGCACTGTTCTCAGATTGACACCCAAACGCTCTGAAATGTTCGTATTAGAGAGCCGGCGCGAAAGCCAAGCAGTGGAGCAAGACATTTCCAAATTCCTGGGAGAGTAAATTGCGTCATGGTGCTGTTTTTCACACAGACGGTGCCCAATAGACCCTACTATGCTCTGTAGTCAAGAAAATCAAATACGCATACGCGAAGTTAAAAATATAAAATGGCGGCAATTTACGAATCGCACCCTGTGTATATATATGTATGCATAGACATATGTGTATAATACATGTATTACATGTATATGTATAAGTATATATATTGTATGCATGTATATATATTGTATTGAATATCTATATATATATGTGTGTGTGAATGTTTGTGTGTCTGTGTTTGCCCCCCCCCCCTGCATCGCTTGACAACCGATGTTGGTGTGTTTACGTCCCCGTAACTTAGCGGTTCGGCAAAACAGACCGATAGAATAAGTACTAGGCTTACACAGATTAAGGTCTGGTATTGATTTGCTCGACTAAAGGCAGTGCTCCAGCATGGCCGCAGTCAAATGACTGAAACAAGTAAAAGAAAAAAATATACATATATACATATGTATAATCATTTACGTATATGTGTGTGCAGAAATGAGTTTTTTTCTTCTGAAACTAAAAAGAATAGTATTGTAATAGAATTGCAAATACAACAAATGTTGAGTTTATATCGATTTTATATCAATTAACAAATTTCATAGTTGAATTGCGTGACAATATCAAAGAGAATTCACAGGAATTTGTTAAATATATATATATAACCGCAATTATGGGTGTGTCGCAAAGAAACTCTTTTTGTCACCACGTACTTTCACGTTTTGTCGCACTCAGGAAGTGTCTTTTACTATAGCCTCGGGCTGAAGTTTGCCTTTTGAATGGATGTGATAAAGGGAAACTGAGTGGAAGCCCGTCGTATATATATTACATACGAAGAGAAATCCAAACCAAGGCAGAATGAGTATCTTAAATAGTTAAGAATAATTTAATTAGGGTACGGTGGTTTTGAAATCTTACAGCCGTTTCTGGGATGGAGCAAGTGGTAGATTAGCGTGCCCGTGTACTGGGTATTCCGTCATTAGAGACAAGTTATGAATATATATATATATATATATATATATATATATATATATATATATATACATACATACATAAATAATATACATATATATATATATATATATATATATATATATATATATATATATATATATATATATATATATATATATTTCGTATGTGTATTTCGTGTGCAAGATTCTTGATGTGGATACGTGTGTTGAAAGAAATACAATTAAACCATGGGAGAGGCATTATGCCGGTAATAAACACACGCACTGGTTCAGTCCTTTATTAATTTAATTTATATAGTTTTTTGTTAAATTATTTCATTGCACTCTTGCAATCTCTTCAGTAACTTGTCTCTCCACTTCCATTTATTTTGAATATTCAAAATAAATGGAAGTGGAGAGACAAGTTACTGAAGAGATTGCAAGAGTGCAATGAAATAATTTAACAAAAAACTATATAAATTAAATTAATAAAGGACTGAACCAGTGCGTGTGTTTATTACCGGCATAATGCCTCTCCCAAGGTTTAATTGTATATATATATATATATATATATATATATATATATATATATATATATATATATATATATATATATATATATACATAAATAATATACATATACGTATATATATATATATATATATATATATATATATATATATATATATATATATATATATATATATATATATGAACCGCACATTAACACAGGGGAAATCCAGTCGCTAACATCCAGTGTAGTACACTTGGCATAGTAAATTTAGAACTATTTCCACTAACGATTAGTCTACACCCGTTTCCAACGAAACAATTATCAAGTGTTATAATAAATTCTGTAGTGTTATTCGATGTTCCCGTGTACGTAATTGTAGATCATACTTATAGAAGAAATAATGCACCTATTTCGGTGCGAATTAAGTTCATTTTTTATGTATCATACACCATACGTGAATGACACTATGAAATATATGATGCAGAGATGATTATGCATGTACGAAGGAACGTTATTTCACAATGAGTGCGAACATAAGTTTATTAAGGATATAGATATAAACACTTTTACATAATTTATTACTAACGCACGATGTTAATATCAAGTTGAAATTATCGAACGACCATTATATAAAGTGGGTATACCATTGTCAACCTATTTAATATAAGCTCCAAAAGTCGTTGTACGATTCTGTTTTGCGCGCGCGCGCGAGTGTGCGAAATTTATGGGAACCACTTGGAACAAGCAGTTTACGTGTTGTTGCTCTACCTTTGGAAATGATTGTTCATTTTTTTTCTTTTTAATCTTGCAGCTGTAGCAGTCGCCCTATTATTATTATTATCATCATCATCATCATCATCATCATCATTATTATTATTATTATTATTATTATTATTATTATTATTATTATTATTATTATTATTATTAATCTTATTGCCTTTGCACAGCTTCTAACGCTGAAGATGTCCTACTGTGTCAGCTGTTCACTACCATTCCGGAATATTCGAGCGGTTCCAAGCAGTGCTGTTTTCTGTAAGTGCTCGACTCTTATTGCTGCCCCTATTTGTTCCATGTACTTCTCGAGATTTCTACTCACTGTTTCCAGGGCTCCGACAATTATTGATAATGCTACCACCTTTTTCGTCGACCACAGCTGCTTTTCCTCCCAAGCTAACATGTCATAACTATCGAGTTTTCTTTCTTCCTTATCGCATACCTTATTGTCAGCTGGGCATGCTATATCAATGATCCAGCATAGTTAGCTTTCTTTCTCAATTAAGACTATGTCTGGCTTCCTATTCTCTATCTCATGGTCTCACTGACTCATAAAATCCAACAGGATCTTTGCATTATCATTTTCGATGATGCCTTTGGGTTTGTGGTCTTACCAAGTTTTTGCTCTGTCAAGTCCATGCTTTTTGCAACGTGTCCAATGGACAAGCCTTGCTATATTGTCTTGGCGTCTCTTATATTCCTTCTGGGCTAGTGGCGTACATTGGCTGGTAATACGGTCTCACCGTTTTGTACACAGATTCTGCTCTTATCAGTTCCTGCTGTGTTGTCTATTTTGTATTTTATGTAGTTTGTTCTTAGTTCTTGCACTTGGGCAGCACAGATTAGAGCCTCCGTTTCCGGTTTTAAATCTCTTTCAGTCATCCACAGCCCTCTTCTTTCTCTGCCTTATCTTCAACATTCCTATGAAATTGTCCATGCATTCTTTTGTTTACCCACCTATTTTCAGTTTCATTCGCTTTCAATTGCTTGTTCAGTGCATTATCTTTGCAATCTTTCATTCTACACAAGCCTCACCTTCACGGAAGAGGTTATTATTGCATAGAGAGTTTTAACTCTGTTGTTGTTTTACAAAGCGTATCACTAATTACATACTGGGAGAGACATATTGCTTGAAGTCTACGAGAAGCTTATTTTAACAGCAATCTGTGGCTGGCCTGTCATAACTGGAAACAATTGTGCTATATTCGTGGTGTCGGAGATTCCCTTTGACTATCTTCCCTCTGTCTAACCCTCAGGCTGTGTTGAGAATGGAAACAATGCGCAGCTGCCTCACTATTCTGCAATTACCGCCACAAGAGGCTTTTTTTACAAAGCACAATTCAAAGACGCTTGAAGGTGGAATCACACGATAGCCTGACGTTGATTGGTTGCTTAATTGACCGATCACGTGTAACTGTTTTGGTTCGATCGTGATGTCTGTCCGGATACTAGCAATTAGGTTTGGAATAACCGCTACTGACATAAACCCCTCACCTGGTTTAACTCATCCATTTGGTACTTGCGTTTTTCTTAGCCGAATTCATTGTTTTGC
This sequence comes from Octopus bimaculoides, assembly GCF_046866305.1. Lineage (NCBI taxonomy): Eukaryota > Metazoa > Mollusca > Cephalopoda > Octopoda > Octopodidae > Octopus > Octopus bimaculoides. The sequence goes on along the minus strand of NC_142931.1, from coordinate 8,563,318 downwards.
AAGTACTGACATGAGAAACAGCATTGTAATAGAAGTACTATTGAAAAAAGTATTGGGATCAAAGACAGCCAGAAGTTGCGGTTTTCGTGTTTAGCAATTTCACTTAGTCTAGCTCCGAAATATATTGTCCTTTTTATTTTTTTTAGCTCAATTCATATTTAAAGGGATTTTTCCAGGAAGAAAATTGTAACCTCCGGCCTTTCAAATACACTCATACGTTGAGTATATTATATCGATAAAGATTTTACTACAGAGCTGCTTTCATTGCATAACTGGAATTTTATTCTACTTATGCTGGGCCTTTCTAAATCAGTGTATAGTTTTTAAATTATCCCTATATAATTCAGAGGCACTGATTCGATTTCCTATCATAAGCGACACGTGTCTGAGACATTGAGAAGCTGCAACAACGACGAAGTACTTATCTATTGTTCGCGCGGTCAAATCAGAGACGCTGTTATTTCGCTCATTTCTGAAGTATATTATCACTATATTTTTATCACTATACCTCAATGAATGAATTTCCCCTGGGTAAGATCCGATACCCCTGGCTTTCCAAATATTCGCATGCATAAAGTATGTTACATGGAGAAAGTTTATATATGTATCTGTGAAACTCTGTGTGTGTGTGCATTATGTATGTATGTATGTATGTATGTATGTATGAGTATGTGTCTATATTCTCTTCGTCCACCATCTCTGACCACCTATGTTGTTTGTTTACTTCTGTTAACTTAGCTGTGCAGCAAAAGAAACTGTTGAATAAATACCAGACTTTAAAGCATTATTTTTGGAGTCAATTAGTTCAATATACAGGCAATGTTCAAACATGGTCGCACTCCAATGATTGAAGCAAGTAAAAGATCAAAGAAGATATGTGTTTGTACTTGTGTTTGTGCTACCCAGCGAGTAGTATGTGGTGTGTGTGCTTTCGTTTGTGTGTGTATGCGTGTTTGCGTGCGTGTGTGTGTGTGTTTTCGTATGTGTGTTTTCTTTTATAGAATAAATACCGTTTTAATTCTATGGGG